>NC_141883.1:17161442-17464472 GCF_030686135.1 Camelina sativa
AAGAGAGAGGATCACCAAAATGGCGAATATCATACAGGTCACATTCCGATAGAAAAGACCTAAACTCCATAAAAGACCATTCAGACCTGGGTGGTCCACCCTCCTTCTCTGAATTATCCACCACATCATTAAAATCTCCCGAGAGGAACCATGGTCCAACCCTCGTCGTCACAACCTCCTTTAAACTTGACCATACCCGCCAACGAAAAACACCTTACCCGCCAACGTCACCTTGGTGTCGATAAAATTATTACAAGAACCTAAAATTTCCACCTTCTGCTCTTGATTCCAGAAGAGTGCCAAACCCCCTCCACCTTGACCATGGGGGGGGGGGGGGGGGTGTAATGACCCTCACCAAGGGGTAAAATTCAAAATAAAAACCCCTGGCCAAAGGACTGGAAAGGACATAAAGGGAAGGCAAGGAAGGAAGGTAGAAGAATTACAGATCGAGAGATGGCCGATGGTACCATGTACCATGTACCGTACCGGACGTACGTGCACCGGACGTACCAGACGAACGCCGAAGGGAATTCGAGAAAATTTGAGCGGACCGAGAGATGGCCGTGTTGTCCGAGACGTACTGCCCTAGTCGACCGAGACGTATTAAGCGGATAGTACCCGAGGAGCCGAGAGAAATTGCCGAAAGGACCGATAGTACCCGAGGAGCCGAGAGAACTGTCCGAGTATTGCCGAGAGAGCCGATGGTGTCCGAGCGAGACCGAGAAATATCGAGAACTGTCGAGAGCGTCGGACGAAGGGACAAGTTTTGCCAGAGAAAGCAAGAAATCGTGTGCCTTTGTAAAACTGACCAATCAGATTACATGCACACATGCAAAAAGAATTTTGGTGTTTTAAATGGAATGTCGCGAGGGGATTGGGCGGTGTAATCCACGCGCCACATGCAAAAGAACTTTTGCCAAGTGTTGAATCGCACTAGGGAGGAAGAAGAGGGGGAGCTCGCCTATAAATACCCCTTTGAGACATTTTTCTCTCATTTTCGCAAAACCTAAACACTCAAAGAATTCGATTTTCTCTCTAAGTAAAGAAAAGAGAGAGTGGTGCGAGAGGGTTGTTGTTGAGCCAAGGAGGAGGCTTTGTTGCGGTCGAAGGGAGTCGACGAAGTGTAGCTGTGAAGAGGCGTTGTGGTCGCAAGAAGAAAAGTGTCTAATCCGCGGTGCAGTGAAGTCTATCCATCATCCGTTGCCCCAAGGTGAGTTCTGCGGTAATTGTGTGCGGTGCTGCATAGATCTTTAGATCCTTGCGGTCACCATTTGCGTGTTGCATGTAGACTAGATTCATGTTAGAATCGGTTTAATTTGATGCATGCGAAATATGGTAGGATTCATGCTAGATTCATGTTTAAATGCACATAGAATTTGAGCTAGGAATCACCATAAGAAAATGAACTTGGGTGCATGTTAAGTAATTGGAGTACATAAAATTTGGATAAAAAGGTTGCATGCATGGTTAAATTGTGAAGATTTTACTTGCAATAGCATAAAATCGATTGCATGCATGAAGTAAATTGGTAAAATTTACTTGCAATTTTTTTATTGCATAATTTGGTTGAGGTTAGTTGCATGCTTAATTGTACTTAAAGGATTTAAATAGGTTAAATCGCTTAAAATGGATTGCATGCGTAAAAGAACTTGTTGCATTAATTTGCTTAAATTGGATAAATCGGTTGCATGCATGTAGAATGATCATAAGTTGCTTGACTTATCATCCTCGTTGCTTGTTGATTGTTGCATGTTATCTTGCTTGAAATTTCTTGCTTGTTTTGCTTGATTTCTTGCTTGAGTTGTTGTAAGTATTTTAACGAAGTCTCTTGAATTTGTTTCTCGAGTCCTAGCTAGAATAGAGTGTCGATCTTCTGTTCCAAATATGGTTCTGTCTCGCGAGAGTTCCCGATGACCACTCGCGCGGGAAAATGTCACGGCTAGCTAGCTACTAGCGTGAACGTTACATGACGATGTAACCTTTGGGGGCTCATGCTGGTTACCTTTGTGGTTTCAGCATGGGGAGTGTTGTGGAATGGTACAGATTATCGAGGGCCCATAGGTGAAGGAGTCTAGGGTATTTCAAGCGCCTATAAGCAGTCCTTGTACCTCTAGTCGTCTTTCTCTGTGTTTAGCGAGTATAGTTCGTCCGAGTAGAGTCGTGTCGTTCTAATTTCTCTCGCCTGTTTGTGTTGCTTCCGCTTTGTTTCTGTTGCGTTGTTTTGATTACTTGCTTGCTAGTTTGCCTTGCTTGTTTTATTTGCTTGCTGGGGTAGTCGGGTTGGGAAGTAGAATCCTGTTTAGGAAAGGGGTGCCCAGGCTCACTGAGTAATATTAGATTACTCATGATATTTTTTTCTTTTGCAGGAAGCCTAAGTGAGTCTAGAGCTGGAGCAAACATTAGGGTACCGGATAGGGTTTTCTTGTGTTCTTTGTAAAACCCTATATTTTCATAAGCGATTTATGACAAGTTATCCGACTATCTTTATATATTGCTGTAATGATTTATTTTCAATGTTATAAACTATTGAAGTAATATATTCGGTTTTCGGGAAAAGCATGGCAAGTTTGCAAATGGTACTCGGCCTTGTCCGGGTCAACACAACGCACCAGGCCGCAAGGGTTGCAAAGCCTAAGTAGTCTCGGTTGCGGGTGGAATTGTGCTAGGGAGGACCGGTCGGGAAGTCTGCAGCTTCCATCCCTCGACTGGATCACCTTGGTACAGTTCCCATACTGGCGTTCCGTGGCTGTCCGATGGCCTGCGTGATCATAGAACGGTTCAGGGGCATTACAATGGTGGTATCAGAGCGGTGTTTTCGAACCCGCGAGCACTTGTGCATTTCAAAATTTTATCGAGTAAATGTGTCACAAAAACACAAAATTTTATCCGGTTGTTTGCTTGTCTAGTTTTAAGTTGAACCTTAGAATGGACTAAGCATCTCACCTTGTTTCTTGTGGGTTTAAATGTCTTCAGGTGATTCAGGTTGCGGGGATGGTTCAGGAGATTAGGGGCCAAGACATGAGGGTTGTAATCATCACAATGGATATTTGTCGACGGAGTCAGAGAGTAGTCATGAACCAATAGATCGAAACACTTGGAGTGTGGATTGGCGATTGATCGGAGAAGGGGACAGTATGTCCATTGAGACCGATCCATCTGAGTGTCTAGACGAAACGGAGGAGGTAGAAGTGGATCAGGATGAGCAGACGGTTGTATTGGAGGTTGGTGAGCCGAGTCGTATCCAAGTTAGGATGGACGCACAAGGAAATTTTTAGACCAATCCAGTTGGAGATCATGGAGAGGCGGAGGTGGAGCTCGCCGATAAGTTACAGAAGTTGCTCTTAGAACTTGTGGAGGATCATTATGAAGAGGTTAATCCAGAGGACTATATGAGAGAGTACCCGGAGGCAGTCGAGAAGATTCTGAACTTCTTGACGGAAATGCATTCACCAGGAGAAGAAGTTGCTGCTAGTGGGAACGGAGTGACACCCGAGATCGGAGGTACCAGAACGGGACAACCAGTGGAGGAAAAAGCAGAGACGATCGCAGAAATTCTTCGAAGGTTGAACGAGTTACACTCACCGGAGAGAGTGGATGGAGTTGAGGGTGAACCTATAGTACCGGAGGCCGAGAGGCAAAGGAATCCAGATGACGGAGACTCTAAGTCGGAGGAGTCGACGATGAGAAGGGAAATGTTTGTGGAGGTCATCAAAATTTTGTCAAGTGATGACGAGGGGATACCAGCTTTGGTGGTGGAATCAAGAAGTGACCAAGACATAATGCCAAGAGATCAAGACCAAGAAGCTGTCGCGAGTGTGGAGCCTAGAGAAGATGTGAGACAAGGGCTAGTTCAAGCCGAGATGTGAGAAACCAAGGTGGACCAGATCGAGTAATGCCAGACCAAGTAGTACCAGACCAAATTGTGCCGAGACACAACAGTCCTATACGAGCCATACCGTTGGAGATGGTGTTAGATGATCAAGAGGAAGAACCAAGAGACTTAGAATGGGAGAGGATGTCTGAGTTAAGAAGATTAAACCGAAGTCATGTAAGGTTTGAGGAAGGAGAGAGCAGTTCAAAGAGGCCAAGGACGTCTTATAAGGAGATGCAGCAGGAAGCACAGTCTGTGACTACGCAACCAAGAGGCAGGATAAGAATAAGAGCCACTGCCCGGAAGAGAATTGTGTATCCGAACCAAGTCCACATGAGGAATCAACCTTATTGTGAGCTGTGCGAGGGATTTGGACACTAGACCAGAAACTGTTGGAGGACGTCACTTAGACACATGCTGTCACCCGAGAATGCAGAATGTGATTCGTGTGGAATGCGAGGGCATTTTACCTATCGCTGTCCGAATCCAGAATATATGAGGCATTGGAGGCCTTGTGATACTTGTGGGATGCCGGGGCACTTAAACAATCATTGTTAGAGAGTGAGACCAGATCGTCCATTGTTTTGAGAACCTAGCCGTTGTACCGAGTGTGGAAGAAGTGCGCATTTCCCTCCTAGCTGTCCGGACCGAGTTGTGCAAGAAGGATTGAACCCATCAAGCCAACTTGTGCATACGGGGAACCCGTTAGACCGAGCTATTCGAGATGAAGAAGACCCGATGAATCAAGCTGGAACCTCATTGTCTGTCGCCTCTACCTCAACCGAGTCTCCCGCTGAACCGTTACCTGATGAACCGGCTAGGGCGTGTGTGTGCACTTGTGAAGAGTGTACTAGGCGCAGGAACCAATAGATGGTTGGGAGTAAGGGAAGTGTTCCTTTTGAATCTGTGTGTAAGGGTTGGATAGTTTTTCCTTGTGTTGTAGGTTTCTAGACCTAACCTTCTGTTGTGTTTGTCTAGGATCCAAACCCTTGAAGTACCGGCCGTGTTGTTGTGTTGTTAAAACTGCTTGCTAACCTTTGCTTGTTTAAAATGCTTGCTTTGATTGTTGCTTGAGTTTTATAGGTTGCATAGTTAATTGCATAATTAGCTTGCATTGCTTCAACACGATTGATGAGGATTCACGTAAGTCACCACAAAGCGCGATCAGACAAAAAGAGAAGAAGATCAAGAAAAGTTCAAGAGAGTTCAACCAGGAAAGGGCAACCAATTCAGTTAAAAAGCAAAAAGAAGGAGAAGAGAAAAATGATGGAGGAGGATGAGGCAGATTCAAAGAAATCAAAAGAGCAAAAGAGCGACGCAAATCGATCGAAATGGCAAAACAACTTGAGAAGGTCAAACCAAGTATAATCAAGGGAGTAATGTGTGATCCAAGAATTAAGTGCAAAAGAGGATGCAAGAAGATAACGCGGAGAAGACGAAACTGTCTATAAATAGACTAGAGGGTGCAAGAAAATAATTAACGGCGGAGAAGAAGCATTATTATGCTAAGCGGCAAGAGATGGGTGAAGTTATTAAACCGAACCTCATAAGTAACAGACTTAGAAGAAGTTGGGCGAGATAAAAAGTTGACCAAGGAAGGATAAGATGCAGACCATGTTTTGAAGCCAGTAAAGTTTTATTAAATCAAGTGTGGCGAGGAGTTGGTGGTAATATGGGAGTTGAAGAAGAAAAATTCGCAAATGGAGACAAACAATGAAGTTGAAGTAGTTGAAATCCTAAGGAGCGCGAAGCTAAAGGAATCGGAGAAGTAAAAAAAAAAAAAAAAAAAAAAAAAAAAAAAAAAAAGAGCAAGTCGTATGATGAGCATATCAAGATGGTGGAGTGAACCAGGCTATAAGTTAAAGGAAAAGAGAAGAGTCAAGAAAAAGCTGAAGAAATAGAAGCATTGAGCTAAGGAGTCTAAAGGAGTAGACATGTCGTAGTACATCAAGGAAGCAACCTTAGTACCAAAAGAAGTTCAAGTGTGGAGAACTAGACGGATGTTGGAGATGATGAAGCTTTTCCAAAAGTATCAGCCGATGGTGTAAGTGGAGCGAGTGTCGAATGGAGTAGACCATGTCACCGAAAAAGCCAAGGAGAAATGTAAGGAGTGTAACCATACAGAAGTATTTCGATAAAAGTGTCAATGTGATGGTAACCACAAGACGAGGACGTAGATGTCATGAAGTATCGACATCACAAGAAGAGACGGAGAAGGCTTGAGAATTCGGGGACGAATTCTTATAAGGGGGGGGAGAATGTAATGACCCTCACCAAGGGGTAAAATTCAAAATAAAAACCCCTAGCCAAAAGACTGGAAAGGACATAAAGGGAAGACAAGGAAGGAAGGTAGAAGAATTACGGAAGGAATGTCCGAGAAATTCTGGACAGATCGAGAGATGGCCGATGGTACCATGTACCATGTACCGTACCGGACGTACATGCACCGGACGTACGTGCACCGAACGTACCAGACGAACGCCGAAGGGAATTCGAGAAAATTTGAGCGGACCGAGAGATGGTCGTGTTGTCCGAGACGTACTGCCCGAGTCGACCGAGACATATTAAGCAGATAGTACCCGAGGAGCCAAGAGAAATTGCCGAAAGGACCGATAGTACCCGAGGAGCCGAGAGAACTGTCCGAGTATTGCCAAGAGAGCCAATGGTGTCCAACCGAGACCGAGAAATATCGAGAACTGTCGAGAGCGTCGGACGAAGGGACGAGTTTTGCCGGAGAAAGCAAAAAATCGTGTTCCTTTGTAAAACTGACCAATCAGATTACATGAACACATGCAGAAAAAATTTTGGTGTTTTAAATGGAATGTCGCGAGGGGATTGGGCGGTGTAATCCAAGCGCCACATGCAAAATAATTTTTGCCAAGTGTTGAATCGCACTAAGGAGGAAGAAGAGGGGGAGCTCGCCTATAAATACCCCTTTGAGACATTTTTCTCTCATTTTCGCAAAACCTAAACACTCAAAGAATTCGATTTTCTCTCTAAGTAAAGAAAAGAGAGAGTGGTACGAGAGGGTTGTTGTTGAGCCAAGGAGGAGGCTTTGTTGTGGTCGAAGGGAGTCGACGAAGTGTAGCTGTGAAGAGGCGCTGTGGTCGCAAGAAGAAAAGTGTCTGATCCGCGGTACAGTGAAGTCCATCCATCATCCGTTGCCCCAAGGTGAGTTCTGCGGTAATTGTGTGCGGTGCTGCATGGATCTTTAGATCCTTGCGGTCACCATTTGTGTGTTGCATGTAGACTAGATTCATGTTAGAATCAGTTTAATTTGATGCATGCGAAATATGGTAGGATTCATGCTAGATTCATGTTTAAATGCACATAGAATTTGAGGTAGGAATCACCATAAGAAAATGAACTTGGGTGCATGTTAAGTAATTGGAATACTTAAAATTTGGATAAAAAGGTTGCATGCATGGTTAAATTGTGAAGATTTTACTTGCAATATTTCTTGCATAAAATCGATTGCATGCATGAAGTAAATTGGTAAAATTTACTTGCAATTTTTTTATTGCATAATTTGGTTGAGGTTAGTTGCATGCTTAATTGGACTTAAAGCATTTAAATGGGTTAATCGCTTAAAATGGATTGCATGCGTAAAAGAACTTGTTGCATTAATTTTCTTAAGTTGGATAAATCGGTTGCATGCATGTAGAATGATCATAAGTTGCTTGACTTATCATCCTCGTTGCTTGTTGATTGTTGCATGTTATCTTTCTTGAAATTTCTTGCTTGTTTTGCTTGATTTTTTGCTTGAGTTGTTGTAAGTATTTTAGCGAAGTCTCTTGAATTTGTTTCTCGAGTCCTAGCTAGAATAGAGTGTCGATCTTCTGTTCCAAATATGGTTCTGTCTCGCGAGAGTTCCCGATGACCACTCGCGCGGGACAATGTCACGACTAGCTAGCTACTATCGTGACCGTTACATGACAATGTAACCTTTGGGGGCTCATGCTGGTTACCTTTGTGGTTTCAGCATGGGAAGTGTTGTGGAATGGAACAGATTATCGAGGGCCCATAGGTGAAGGAGTCTAGGGTATTTCAAGCGTCTCTTGTTTTAATCTAGTCGTCTTTGCGAGTCGTGTAAGAGTTAAGAGTCTATTGTGTCCAAGTGAGCATGCCTATAAGCAGTCCTTGTACCTCTAATCGTCTTTCTCTGTGTTTAGTGAGTATAGTTCGTCCGAGTAGAGTCGTGTCGTTCTAATTTCTCTTGCCTGGTTGTTATTGTTGCTTCCGCTTTGTTTCTGTTGCGTTACTTTGATTACTTGCTTGCTAGTTTGCCTTGCTTGTTTTATTTGCTTGCTGGGGTAGTCGGGTTGGGAAGTAGAATCCTGTTTAGGAAAGGGGTGCCCAGGCTCACTGAGTAATATTAGATTACTCATGATATTTTTTTGTTTTGCAGGAAGCCTAAGTGAGTCTAGAGCTGGAGCAAACATTAGGGTACCGGATAGGGTTTTCTTATGTTCTTTGTAAAACCCTATATTTTCATAAGCGATTTATGACAAGTTATCCGACTATCTTTATATATTGCTGTAATGATTTATTTTCAATGTAATAAACTATTGAAGTAATATATTCGGTTTTCGGGAAAAGCATGGCAAGTTTGCAAATGGTACTCGGCCTTGTCCGGGTCAACACAACGCACCAGGCCGCAAGGGTTGCAAAGCATAAGTAGTCTCGATTGCGGGTGGAATTGTTCTAGGGAGGACCGGTCGGGAAGTCTGCAGCTTTCGTCCCTTGACTGGATCACCTTGGTACAGTTCCCATAGTGGCGTTCCGTGGCTGTCTGATGGCCTGCGTGGTCATAGAACGGTTCAGGGGCGTTACAGGAGGGGCACCACAAAGCTCTTAGTAAAACTTAACCCCTGAACCGCCTTCAAAACAACCGCATCCGCATTCTTAGTCTCCATGAGGAAAAGAAAATCAGGCAATATCTGACGATGAATTGCCTTTACACGACGAACTGTCTTGGGATTCCTGGGGTATTTAATAAATGTTTTGCTTGTCATTCATTTGTAGACTTGATCCTGCTAATGAGAGAGGTGCATGGAATTTTGTTCGGGCTGCGGGTGCAGATAATGATGACAATCAGTTGATAATTTGCCCTTGCAAAGATTGCCGCAATGTAGATCGTCACATAGGGGTTGATGTTGTTGATCATCTAGTAACCAGGGGTATGGATGAGGTCTACAAGTGCCGTAAGGATTGGTACCATCATGGAGAAGTTTACTCAGTTTCTGAATGTGATATCAAAGTAAATCAGTGTAATGAAGAGATTGTTGGGTTGTATAGAGCTGCTGAGTATTTAGATAAGGAGTTGGCTGGATTGGATGAGTTCTCTGAAATTGCAGAGGGAGAGGACAAGAAACAAGATGCGTTCCTGGCAAAGTTAGCAGACGCAGAAACACCTTTATATCAAAATTGTGCAAACCATAGTAAGCTATCAGCGATTGTCTCATTATTTTGACTTAAGACAAAATGGGTGGTCTGACAGGAGCTTCAATGAGCTACTTGAGACACTGCCAGAGATGTTACCTGATGACAACGTGCTACATACTTCATTGTACGATGTGAAGAAATTTTTGAAGTCTTTTGATATGGGTTATCAAAAGATACATGCTCGTATCAATGATTGCTGCCTATTCAGAAAGAAGTTGAAGAAGCTTGATAGGTGTCTACATTGCAATGCTTTAAGGTGGAAGGTTAACAAGGAAACTGGTGAAGTAAAGAAAGGTGTCCCACAGAAAGTTTTAAGATACTTTCCAATAATTCCAAGGTTGAAGAGGATGTTTAGGTCTGAGGAAATGGCCAAAAACTTAAGGTGGCATTCTACTAACAAGAGCAAGGATGGGAAACTCAGACACCCTGTAGACTCTGTCACTTGGGTTCAAATGAGTGACAAATATCCTCTATTTGCTGCTGAGGAAAGGAACCTGCGGCTTAGGTTATCCACAGATGGGTTTAATCCCTTTAACATGAAGAATAGTCAGTATAGTTGTTGGCCTATCTTGTTGGTAAACTACAATCTGCCTCCACACCTAGGTATGAAGAAGGAGAATATTATGCTCACCTTGCTCATTCCTGGTCCACATCAGCTTGGTAACGGTATTGACGTCTATTTAGAACCCCTTATAGAGGATCTAAACTATTTGTGGAACAAAGGAGAGCCAACATATGAAGCATTTAGTAGATCTGTGTTTATGCTAAAAGCAATGCTTCTGTGGACCATTAGTGATTTTCCTACCTATGGGAATCTTGCTGGATGCAAAGTGAAGGGAAAAATGGGTTGTCCCTTGTGCGGTAAACACACAGATAATATGTAGCTTAAGTTTGGTAGGAAGCATGTTTACATGCGTCATAGAAAGGGTCTTCCACCAGCACATAGGTATCAGGTTAAAAAGGCTTGGTTTGATGGACACGCAGAACATGGGAGAAAGTCTAGGATTTTATCTGGTCAAGACATTTCCCATATCTTGAGAAACTACAAAAATAGTTTCGGGAATTTTGAAGAATCTGTGAGAAAGAGAAAAAGAACTCCATGTGTTGAAGAAGAACATGACAGTGAGGGTTTATCTAGTGATTCTGAGGAAGAAGAGGATGTAGACGAAGAAGAGTTGTCCAGATGGAAGAAAATGTCAATATTCTTCAATCTACCGTATTGGGAGGTATGTTATTTGCACCCTATTATATTAAGTACTTTTCATAATCAATTTGAAGTAATTTTCTTAAGTATTGGTTTTGACTGAATTGTTTTTATGATTCAGGAACTGCCTATAAGGCACAATTTGGATGTCATGCATATAGAGCGAAATGTGGCTGCCAGTATTGTCTCAACATTATTGCATTGTGGGAAATAAAAGGATGGTTTACATACTCGTAAAGATCTGGAACATCTTGGTATTAGGAAAGATTTGCACCCTAGTACCAAAGGTAAAAGAACTTATCTTCCAGCAGCTCCATGGTCTTTATCTAAGACAGAGAAAAATATATTCTGCAAACGACTATCTGACTTCAAGGGGCCTGATGGGTATTGTTCAAATATATCAAGGGCTATATCATTAGAAGAGTGTAAGGTAACATGTCTCAAGTCACATGATTATCATGTGTTGATGCAACAGCTCCTCCCAATTGCACTTAGAGGTTTACTACCAAAAGGTTCTAGGATTGCAATCTTTCGTTTGTGTTCATTCTTCAACCACTTGTGTCAGCGAGTTATTGATAGAGAGCAGATTTCAGTAATGGAAACTGAAGTTGTCGAAACTCTGTGTATGTTTGAAAGATATTTTCCACCAAACTTCTTTGATATCATGGTTCATTTGGTCATACATCTCGGAAGGGAGGCTAGACTAGGTGGCCTAGTTCATTTTCGTTGGATGTACCCTTTTGAGAGGTATTGCGTTTTAGTATTCTATATTTTAGACTATGTTTATCTTTTAAACATCTTTATTTTAACTTGGTTGTCACTACATGATGCATGCAGGTATATGAAAGTGCTAAAAGACTTTGTTAGAAACCCATCAAGACCAGAGGGTTGTATCGCTGAGTCCTATCTAGCTGTAGAATGTGTGAGGTTCTATAGTGATTTTCTTAAGAAGACAATAAGTGTAGAAGAAAAACAAGATAGGAATACTGAGTATGAGAGTAACTCTATCCTGGAGGGGCGTCCAATATCAACAGCCACATCATTTACTCTATCTGATATGGAGAAGAAAATAGCACATTTTGCTATCATTCAAAATACGGCTGTCGTGGACAAATATGTCGAGTAAGTTGTGAAATTATAACTGATTTGGTCATTTGTATAACATACTTGTTAAAAATTTCAACTGATTCCTTTACTTATTTTAAAATAGCTTCCACCTACAATATCTACAAAACTCAAATGCAAGATGCAGACGCGATGCAACAATTTTATGGCGTACTCATACTCAGAATTTTGCAACTTGGCTAAAAGAACAGGCAAATATTTCTTAATCTTTCTTAATATTATGTACTGATCATGGGATTTATTAAGAATATATTATTCATTTAATTTATATTATGTAGATACCTGTTGACTCAGAAAACCATGACGAAAGACTCAAATGGTTGGCATATGGTTCCCGGGTAAGTGCTAGGTCATATACAAGTTACATAGTGAATGGACAACGGTTTCACACTGCTTCAGTTTCTAGGCAGTGTCAAAACAGTGGGGTTTTCTATGAAGCAACAGCAATGTGTAGAGCGAGTGCGAAGGATACTTCACAAGGTGTCGATTTCATACTATGGGAGAGTAGTAGACATTATACTGTTGGATTATAATGTCTTCTATGTTCCTTTATTCCGGTGTCAATGGGCAGTGAGAGGTAACGGAGTAAAAGTAGAAGATGGATTCACACTAGCTAACTTGAATCAGAATCAAGTTTCTTTTATGAGGGATCCATACATATTGGCTTCTCAGGCTAAGCAAGTATTTTACTAAAAGGAGAGTGATGAATCTGGTTGGTGTGTTGTCTTAAGAGGTCCTTCACGGAGATACAGTGAGGAAGATGAAGAAGATGGGGACGCGCATATTGGACCATTGCCATCAACTATTCAAATGGATGTTCAGTTAGATGAAGAAGAAGATTCTCAAAATGCTCGGCCTGAATGTGATGGCATATATGTGTGATATGATTTTGTGCTGTGATATGAATCTGGTTGCTTTTTGTCTGATTGGTTTCGTCTTTGTGTGTATTTTTGTCTTGTTCTGTGTATGTATCTTGTCTGATTAGTTTTGTCTTTGTGTGTACTTTTGTCTTGTCCTTAGTGAGATATTAGTAATGTTTATGTTATTTTTTTCAGGTGAATTAAGATGGGTAAGAGAAAGACAAAGAATACGAAGAAGTCGCAGAAGAAAGACCTTGAAGAGCCAGAATATCTGGGTACGGTGCATCCTCAGACAGTTGGAGGTGATGAAGAAAGAGTGGCTGCTGAGGAGAATGTGGTCCAGAATGAGGCTGCAGATCCACCTAACAAGGTCCAGAATGAGGTTACAGATCCACCTAACGAGGGTGTTGAAGAGGAAGAGCCTGTTGGTGAGGTTCAACAGTCACAAGAGAATGAGATTGCAGATCAACCTAAGCGTAAAAAATATAGAGGTCCAACTAAGATGAAGAACATAGCCAAAGATCCAAATGTTCGTGAAAGAGTTGACTTTAATGACATGGGAGAGCCTGTTGGTCCGTGATCAGTAAAGTTGTCATCTTATCTAGGTCCATTAGTACGGGAACATGTTCCTGTCACCGTTGATGACTGGAGGAAAACCAGTGACGAAGTCAAAACTGTTCTGTGGAAATCTGTTCAAGTCACCTTCTTCTTTACACTCTCATATGTCAATATTTTATATATGTTATGTTTTGATTATTAACTCTGACAATTATATGTAATGTAGGCAAGGTTTGAGGTTGATGAAGAGTTTCAGAAGAATGTTGTGATGGGGCAGATGGGATGTCTTTGGAGGGCCTCCAAATCACGACTTCTCTCATTGATAAGGAGTAAATCTACTAATCAAGAGAGGATGAATCTGCGACCAAAGAATGTTTCACCAACATAATGGCGTAAATTTGTTAAGATCAAAACCATCTCAGCCTTTGCAGTTGTTAGTGAATCCTACAAGGAGAGAAGGCGACAACAAATACCTCACACTTGTAGCCGCAGAGGAATGGTCAGGACGGCTGAAGATATGGTATGAAAACCCATCCCGTGGACCCCACTAGCCCCCCTCCCCGCTAGCTGCCCCAACGGACCGTCCGTGGACCCTGCTAGCCCCCCGCTAGCTGCCCAAACGGACCCCAAGCTGGCCCTGGTCCGCGGGACGGGTTGTCATATATGGTAACATCTATTACCTTTATTATGATAAGAACTCTATACAAGTCCACCATGTTAATTCACCTGAGTTATTTATTTACCAGAAACAAGAGAGTTCAGAACCATCACAAGTGACTAGGCTTAAGGCCTGGGTAAAGTCACGTACCAAAAAGGACGGAACCCCAGTGAACACCCAAGCAGATGAGAAATTTGTAAGTTATTGAATTTCCCTCACATGAGTTTTCGTTTAGTATTTGTTCTCAATTACCTTCTCTACATATGTATGTTTCCTAAATGACGCAGAAGAAGGCAGCTCAACTGGTTGATCATGATGCTTCGTCAAATTCAACAAACCCATTAGAAGACAACCTAGCACAACTATTAGGACCTGATAATCCAGGTCGTCTGAGGGCAATGGGTAGAAGCATGAGTAAGACCAAGTTAGCTTGTTTTCAAGTTAAGAAAAAGTTTATGGCTGAGATGGAAGAGAAACAGTATCAGTTAGTTCACAAAGTACATGAATTGGAAGACGAGATTGCTAGAATTAGACAGGTTAGTTAAACTCACATAGTTGTAAATATCTTCATACAATGTTTTATTATATGTTATTCTAACTTTGTTTTATTTGTGACAGAGGCAAGAACCTGAAGTTTGTGAAAACTCAGCTCCTGCAAGAGCCAGAGTAAGCTAATTTGAGATTAGTTATTTGTGTTCATACGAATTCTCACATTTGTCAATAAAATTATTGTAGAGTGTTAACATGCAAGCACGTCATCACTGTGTGTTGGTTGACTGGTCTGGCACTGATGAAAATGTGGCTGAGGGACTTCTTTTATCATCTGATCCGGAGGACTTCGTGAATGACATCCCCTTGGGCCCTCTTGCTGTTAAAGTTTTGGTTGAGAAAGAAATAAACACAGAAGCCTTTCTTTGGAGACCTTCAGTAGAAAGTTTAATGTTGAGCAAGCTGTTGGTGAAATGATTGCATGGCCTGAAAGTAAATGTGTTCTTATAGACCAGATGGGATTTTATGCTGAAGAGATTCCTCTTAGGGTAAAGTTTCTTATACAAAACCATACTTCTTATTCTAAATATGTTGGCGAAATGATTTCTGAATTTATTATTTTCTGCATTTGATAGAGCCCAACAACAGTGTTGGACTCGTCTGGTAGAACTGATGGAGTTGTGGCTGAAGGTCGTTGGCAGTGTAATGAACCAAAAGCGTTGGTTAATGATATCCCTCTTGGACCAAATGCAGTCAAAGTCTTTGTCGATGTGGTACATGGAGGAGATACATTCCTGTGGAGGCCTACGCCACAAATTAGATACCTTGGTGACTCTGTGAAGTCATTCGTAGCATGGCCTGCCAATAAGTGTGTTTTAGAAGATGCATCAGAATCAACTTTCCAAAGGTCTCCTACATCATCTATAAAAGCACCAAGTCCTAAAATTGCATCAAATGGTAAAAATTCTGCATCTCCAGATTCTAACACTCCAAAAGCGCCTGTAAAGATAAATCCACCACTTCCTCAGTCCCCACTCCAAAATTCTCAGGTACTTTTTCATATGGTATAAATTGGCTCTTATTTTTCTGTTATTCGAACTGTAATATAATGGTTTTTTTGTAAATATTGTAGAATGATGTTTTCAAGGAAAATCAGAAGTGCAAGTTAATAGAGATTAGCAGAAAGAACTAGGTGGTTGCTGAAGGACGTTGGGCTTCAGACAACCCAGACCAGACTGTTCATTTTTTTCCCTTAGGGCCTAATGCAATTAAGGTTTGGGTTGACATAGTGAAGGTGAATGCTGCCGCAGTTTGGAGGCAGTCGGCTGAAATTGAATGTATGGGAGATGCAATTGGGACATCCATTGCATGGCCAAAGGATAAAGTAATATTGTGTTAAAACTTATCAGGTTTACTCTATTACTGTTTCTGTTTGATCTAAGACTTGATTGATGAATTTGAATTCTGTAATGAATTGTTGGGTTGGTAATGTAGTGTTGGTTTGAGACATGTTTGCTAAATCAGGTTTCAGGGTCGTATTCATACAATTGAAAGCTACTAACAAGCCATATATCATAGCATTAATGAAATATATTGTAAAATACTACAACAAAAGAAAATGCTGCAACAAACCAATTAGTAACACTTTCCCAACGCTATAATGAAACAAATATAGCATATACACTACAAGAAAACAAGCGTTTAGCGACTCCAACAATCGTCGCAAAAACCTACTTTGCGACTACTATGCGACTACTTCAGATAGTCGCTAAAAAGTGGTCGCAAAATTTAGGTGTCTCAAAATGGTCGCAATTTTACGACGGAATTATGACTGCTCTTATATAGTCGCTAATAAGTGACTCTTTACAGACTCTTTATTTTAGGAAGCTTCGGTCGTAAAGGTAGTTACAAGTCAGTCGCAAGTTAGTGATTAAATTGTTTGACCATTTTCAGACTCCTTTCTTTCGTCGCAAAATAGTCCTCGTTCATTAGTAACCATTTTGCCACTAGTCTGATAATTTCATAGAAATAATTTTGGTCGCAATTTGGTGACATTTTAGCATATAATAAACCTGTTTTATCTATCAAATTTGGAATGAATCACAATAAATTAAAATTGAAAACCAAATTACCACAAAAGATATCATAATCATTCATTAAACATAAAGATTAGCATAATCATTGTATTAACCAAAAAGATCATCCTAAAGCAAAAACAAGTAAAAAGTCTCAAACAAGCAATTCATGTTTTTTAGCAAAGACAATGTTTAGAACTTAGTAAGTGGATAAAGGGGATGTGGTGGCTGGTGTTGTGTCTAACTTGGTGGCTGGTGAGTACCTGACACGGTGGCTGTGGTATGTTGTCTTCAGGTGTGGTTGCTGGTGTTGTTGCTGGTGTTGTTGCTGGTACTCTTGGTCGCAAGGAAGCAATAATAGTATCATATGTTGGATCTTTCTCTTTCACGTAGATGAGAAGCTCTTGATGCTCCTGCTCACGTCGGGCATTCTCAGCATCCAGATGAGCTATCTTCTTGCGAAGTTGTTCATGAAGCTCGTGAAGTGATGGTGGAGAAGATTCTGCATAGCTCTCCTTCCTTTTCCCTTTCCTTAGTGTCTCAACAAGAGATCCAAGACCAAAAAGGTTTCCCTTCTCATCTGTTTGAGTACACTAAAACAAAGAAAAACATCAAGGTTAGAAACAAGTCTTAAGAAATCAAAATGCTCAGCAAATAAAGAAACCATGCGGATTAAGAAAACTAAAATATGGATTAAGAAAGGAAAATACTCATTCCTTTCATCAAAATAAAGAAAGTTGCCATTAAGAATAATCATACACACTCATCAAAATAAAGAAACTAAGAGTTACCTTAAGAAAGATATCATTCTTTTCATCAATGCTGAGATTACGATGAGTTGAACGTTCAGAAGAATTCCCTGAATTTTCTGGACCATCATCGTCCACTTCACACAGTCTCTCCTCTAATGTTTTCTCATAAGTCTCAGCTACTTGTTTAGCTTTTTGATCAACAAACGATCCGTCAGCTCGAGTATGTGTCTTCATGAACACTTCAGCAAATGATACCGGACGGCCCAATTCTTCTTCCTACAAAGAAATTGTGAAATGTTAAAATCATGGAAACAAGGTGTTTAGAGTGTTATAATCATGGAAGCAAGGTGTTTAGGGTGTTAAAATCATGGAAGCAATGTTAAATTACCATTTCTTGATGAACTTGCACATATGATTTCTGACCGGCAAGGTGTTTGTGGACTCCAAGACCACCACGATCGGAGTTTCTGCACTGCAAGGCATTTGAGCTCCTCTCCATTACATCAGGTTCGTTCCAATGATCACACATCTCAGCCCACAGTTCTGCACTGGTGATCCAAACAGGTTGTTTACCACTGCTTTTAGCTTGACTAACAATGCCTTTCATTCGCTTCTTGGCTATCTTTAAGAACCCCTCTCTAACAAGCTCAGTAATCCCAGTATCCCAATAGAACTTCCGCTACATATTACAATTGAGTTAAGTTAGTGATGATACTAAGTCAGTTATGAGAGATAATAAAACTTTGAAAGCTATAAGACATTACCGCAAATGTCCTGAAATATCTCTCTTGAATGGGTCTAGGAGTAACCTTCCAGCTGTAGTAAGGACCATCAAATTTCCTTCTAAATATTCCAGAGATCACCCGAGAAATTTTTCCTTTGTGTCTGTTAAACCTGTCACAAAACAAACACAATCAGTCTTAACCAATACAAAGTAACACAATCAGTCTTATCGAAACAATCAAACACAACCTCTAACTTAATCAACAAAACAATCAATCTCAACCTTCCACTAAGAGCAAAGAGAACAATCTCAATCTCAATCTCAAAACAAAACAAACAATCTCAATCTCAATCTTAACTTAATCAACAAAACAAACAATCTCAAAACAAAACAATCAATCGCAACCTACCAAACAATAAAACACAACCTCTAACTTAATCAAACGAAACAATCAATCTCAACTTAATCAACAAAACAAACAATCTCAATCTCAAAACAAACAGTCAATCGCAACCTACCAAACAATAAAACACAACCTCTAACTTAATCAAACAAAGCAGTCTTTCATTAAACCTAATCAAACAAAAACAAAGTCTCAACCTAACTCTAAGAGCAAAAAGAAATTACCATAGAGTCTCAACGCCGGGGATGGGATCGACAGACAGGACTGGGAGATGTTGTCGGCCTGGAAGAGCTAGCAGAACATCTAACAAAGCTTGGTAGTCTTGTTCGGCCGGCTTAGGAATAGGGTTTTCTTCTTCGGCAGGATTGGGATTAGGGTTTTCTTCTTCGTAATCCTCTTCCATGTTTAGGTCTGGTTGTTCTTGTATGATTGGAGGAACAGGAGGCGGTGGTTGAGGAGCAAGAACTGGTACTTGAGAACCAACCCGCGGTGGTTGAGAAGCAGGAGGCGATTGTTGTGTCCTCGGCGGAAACTGGGACGGCATAGTTCTATATGAATTAGTCACGGACTGAGAGCCTGATGGATTCGAGGAGTGAGACGACGTTCCGACACCACTTCGACCTCCGCGTGAAGTCGCACCATTCGAGGCGTGATTAACCGCGGCAGAACTGGGTTCCCTCGCACCATTGGAGGCCTGATTAACTGCGGCAGAACTGGGTTCCCTCGCACCATTGTAAACCCTAACACCTCCAGCGGATCTGCCTCCGCGACCCCTAACACCTCCAGCGGATTTGCCTCCGCGACCCCTACCAGCCATTAGAGAGAGTTGAGAAAGAGGAGAGATTTGAGAGAAGAAGAGGAGAGATTTGATCGATTGAGAGGACAAGAGGAGAGATTCGAGAGGAGAAAGAAGAGAGAGTTGAAAGGTTTTCGACACTTAGTGAAAATAGAAAGAGAGAAAGAAGAGAGCTTGTTGTGTTCTTTGCCTAGTAATTAACAAAGAGGAGTCGCAAAGTGGTCGCAAAAGAGACACATACTAAAAAAAAGGGGGGAATATTACGCGCCTAAAACTTGGCAAAAAATAATAAAGTGGTCAAATAGAGTAACACAATGGTCACAGAAGGGTAGCGACATCGTCGCAAAATTAGTAGCAAGATAGTCGCAAAAAACAAGAGTCGCAAATAGAGTAACAAGTTAGTCGCAACTTGTTACTCTATTGTGACTCTCCGACTTTAGTCACAATACAAATTTTTGGAATCTATCATTTTTGCACAATTCTATTGATATCAATCAACAATATGGACTCATGATTGTCTTATAGAGTATATGGAATAGTTTATGACCTTTAAATATTGTTTTCATATCTTTGTTTTGCAATTTTCATAAAATTAAACCTTCTTATGAAATAACATGTATACTCTTTACAATGATTTAGATATTATGAATTTTTTGTGTCTAAATACTAAAATGGAAAGCTTTGACAAAGTTTATATGACTGATATTGATCAATTCAAAGTGGAAATGTGTATAGAAACATGTTAACATTTCTCTAATGTGAAATTTCAAATTCAACAAATCGAGAGTTGCTAAGGAGTCGCAAACCAGTATCTAATTCAGGTGTTAGACGCTAAACAGTCGCAAAAGAGTATCTAGTTCAGGTGTTAGACGCTAAACAGTCGCAAAAGTAGTTGCGAAATCGTCGCAAATTTAGTAGCAAGGTAGTCGCAAAAACCAAGAGTCGCAAATTGAGTAACAAGTTAGTCGCAACTTGTTACTCTACTGTGACTCTCCGACTTTAGTCACAATACAAATTTTTGGAATCTATCATTTTTGCACAATTCTATTGATATCAATCAACAATATGGACTCATAATTGTCTTATAGAGTATATGGAATAGTTTATGACCTTTAAATATTGTTTTCATATCTTTGTTTTGCAATTTTCATAAAATTACAAACCTTCTTATGAAATAACATGTATACTCTTTACAATGATTTAGATATTATGAAATTTTTGTGTCTAAATACTAAAATGGAAAGCTTTGACAAAGTTTATATGACTGATATTGATCAATTCAAAGTGGAAATGTGTATAGAAACATGTTAACATTTCTCTAATGTGAAATTTCAAATTCAACAAATCGAGAGTTGCTAAGGAGTCGCAAACCAGTATCTAATTCAGGTGTTAGACGCTAAACAGTCGCAAAAGAGTATCTAGTTCAGGTGTTAGACGCTAAACAGTCGCAAAAGTAGTGACGACATCGTCGCAAATTTAGTAGCAAGGTAGTCACAAAAAACAAGAGTCGCAAATTGAGTAACAAGTTAGTCGCAACTTGTTACTCTACTGTGACTCTCCGACTTTAGTCACAACACAAATTTTTGGAATCTATCATTTTTGCACAATTCTATTGATATCAATCAACAATATGGACTCATAACTGTCTTATAGAGTATATGGAATAGTTTATGACCTTTAAATATTGTTTTCATATCTTTGTTTTGCAATTTTCATAAAATTACAAACCTTCTTATGAAAGAACATGTATACTCTTTACAATGATTTAGATATTATGAAATTTTTGTGTCTAAATACTAAAATGGAAAGCTTTGACAAAGTTTATATGACTGATATTGATCAATTCAAAGTGGAAATGTGTATAGAAATATGTTAACATTTCTCTAATGTGAAATTTCAAATTCAACAAATCGAGAGTTGCTAAGGAGTCGCAAACCCGTATCTAATTCAGGTGTTAGACGCTAAACAGTCGCAAAAGAGTATCTAGTTCAGGTGTTAGACGCTAAACAGTCGCAAAAGTAGTTGCGAAATCGTCGCAAATTTAGTAGCAAGGTAGTCGCAAAAACCAAGAGTCGCAAATTGAGTAACAAGTTAGTCGCAACTTGTTACTCTACTGTGACTCTCCGACTTTAGTCACAATACAAATTTTTGGAATCTATCATTTTTGCACAATTCTATTGATATCAATCAACAAT
Source organism: Camelina sativa (assembly GCF_030686135.1). NCBI lineage: Eukaryota > Viridiplantae > Streptophyta > Magnoliopsida > Brassicales > Brassicaceae > Camelina > Camelina sativa. The sequence continues at coordinate 17,182,598 of NC_141883.1, forward strand.
ATGGACTCATAATTGTTTTATAGAGTATATGGAATAGTTTATGACCTTTAAATATTGTTTTCATATCTTTGTTTTGCAATTTTCATAAAATTACAAACCTTCTTATGAAAGAACATGTATACTCTTTACAATGATTTAGATATTATGAAATTTTTGTGTCTAAATACTAAAATGGAAAGCTTTGACAAAGTTTATATGACTGATATTGATCAATTCAAAGTGTAAATGTGTATAGAAACATGTTAACATTTCTCTAATGTGAAATTTCAAATTCAACAAATCGAGAGTTGCTAAGGAGTCGCAAACCAGTATCTAATTCAGGTGTTAGACGCTAAACAGTCGCAAAAGAGTATCTAGTTCAGGTGTTAGACGCTAAACAGTCGCAAAAGTAGTTGCGACATCGTCGCAAATTTAGTAGCAAGGTAGTCGCAAAAAACAAGAGTCGCAAATTGAGTAACAAGTTAGTCGCAACTTGTTACTCTATTGTGACTCTCCGACTTTAGTCACAATACAAATTTTTGGAATCTATCATTTTTGCACAATTCTATTGATATCAATCAACAATATGGACTCATGATTGTCTTATAGAGTATATGGAATAGTTTATGACCTTTAAATATTGTTTTCATATATTTGTTTTGCAATTTTCATAAAATTAAACCTTCTTATGAAATAACATGTATACTCTTTACAATGATTTAGATATTATGAATTTTTTGTGTCTAAATACTAAAATGGAAAGCTTTGACAAAGTTTATATGACTGATATTGATCAATTCAAAGTGGAAATGTGTATAGAAACATGTTAACATTTCTCTAATGTGAAATTTCAAATTCAACAAATCGAGAGTTGCTAAGGAGTCGCAAACCAGTATCTAATTCAGGTGTTAGACGCTAAACAGTCGCAAAAGTGGTTGCAAATAAGTCGCACATGTCGTAGCACCTTCGTCGCAAAAAATAGGAGTTAGCAACTTATCGATAAATAAACTTGTGACCGGAGTATAAGTTGCAAAATCGATGCTAATTTGTGACTCTTTGTTTTTTATAAATTACTGTCACTGAACAGTCTCAAATTGCGATTGTGTTGCGACTATAATGTTTCCGTCGTAAAAGTGCGACTGTTTTGCTTCTTCTGTAAAGTTCGTCGGGAAACAGTCGTAAATGAATCGCTAAGTGGTCATTATTTTTTACGACTGAATTAAGAGTCACAATTGGTAGTCGCTAAACGCAGGTTTTCTTGTAGTGATATACCGAAAGCTATCACAAGATAGCATAATCAATAGCAAATACAAACCGCTATTATATAACAAATATCGCGTCAAAACGAAAAGCTATCATAAGATAGGCCATCCATAGCAAATTGAAAAAACGTTATTGTATAGAACTTACAATGTTAATAAAAGAAGCTATCATAAGGAAGACTAATTAATAGCAAGTCAAAATCAACGCTATCATATATTTGAAATACGATAGCAAACCCAAAAACGCTATAATATGTGTGCGACCTATTATAGCTGCCGCTGACATAGCGTTTGATAATTCACTATTAATGACATATAATAGCATTTCTCTATTGCTAACAAAACCTATATTTCTTGTAGTGTTAGTTTCAATGGTTGCTGGAGTAAGCTACTTTGAGATAGCTAAAAGCCGTGAACATGTCCTCTCCACACAGGAAGAGGGCATTGCCGATGTTCTCTCTATGGTGGAGGAGGTTGGACGCAAGGTTATCTCCCCAAGGGAGGAAGGTGAGAGAGGTTGGACGCAAGGTTATCTCCCCAAGGGAAGAAGGTGAAGCGAAGATTCTCTCTATGGTGAAGGAGGTTAGACGCAAGGTTCTCTCCATAATGGAGGAGGGCAGAACCGAGGTTCTTTCCATATGTGTATTGTGATGTAATTTATTTTTTATTTAAAATATTTTTTGAGCCAACAATTTTATTGATTAAAGAAGCTATGCAAAAATGAATATAAAAATACATATAATAGTTGACTTAATTTATTCATATAGACATTTCCTAAATGATGGTAAATAATTTATTTGTAATATACAGTATACTTAGGTGTAAAAAATACACTTTTAATGATAACATAAAAAAAAAAAAAAATATAAATAAAAGATTTGTATATGGATATAAATCAGTGTATTATAGCAAAAAATATATATAAATAATATACGATAAATTTTATTAAATTTTATTTTATTTATAAAACTTTAAACCTGCAGTGCGGGTCGTTATCTAATATATATATAACATTGTACTTCCCGGAGAAAAATTATTTGCATTATCCATTTTTTGTTGGGTCAAAATATTATATTACCATTTTTACATTTATAATAAGCTTTTATATTAAAAGAAACTAATCGATCAACTTCTTTTCTTTCAGACGTAAGTTTTCATTTTACTATAATTATTTGAGTGGCAGTAAATCTCAGTTACAACAGGGCCGGTCAGTTGTGCAATTATATTCTCTTTATTATTTTTTTTTACCAAGAATAATCGTTAAAAAATCTGTATACATATTGCCATATTGGTCAAAGATGAAGGAACTATCTTGCTTACTTGGAGAGCTTTAGTAGAGAACTTACCATAATGTTTCACAACAGCGAGAGAGAATATAAGGGTCGTCATCTCCAACTTTACTTTAGAGCACTGCAATTGAGAAACAAACACAAGTTAGAGCTCTATTGAACGAGATATAGAGTGACACCGAGAGATCAGGCTTACTTGTAGATGTAAGAAACGATTCCAAGGATCACACAGAGAAGAACAATGTCGATGCAGAAGTTGCGGCTGGATCTCATCTGAAATCCCCACCCGATTTTAGCACATAGAGTTGAAATGAGACAATAATAATAATTGATCAAGAGACCGGTCTCTCTTTTAATTTTTACCTGCACAAGCTGTTTCTTAAGTCGAACATTGGTGTTCTTCAAATCAGAAGTTGCTCCATCGACCTAGAACAATCATGCAGATCTATTATATGTCTAGTGTTTTGATAGAGCAACAACGTAACATAAACGGCCAATAGATTGATTTCGAGTCCTGTACTCTATTCAAATCAATAAATCCCATAAGTTTATAACACCACCTAACGATAAAATCAAATCTAAAACTCTTTTTATCCCATGCTAATCCTTTCAGAAGAAATAAACAACAACAATTAAAAACAAAATAAGCTAATAACCAAAACGGATCAAAGTTCAAAAACACCAACGTTAAAGCCCAAGATAAGCTGCATTACGGTTTTTTTTTTAATACTGACTAAGGAGGAAGAATCATCAAAGGAGAAAGAATCTCACCTTTGTTTCCATTTCTTCCATTAATGGGACTTGCTTGTCAAGTTCCTAAAAATCCAAAAATCGTAAATCTCCATGGGTTAGTAAACTCTGCTACATGGGGCATATGAGTAAACAACATACCTCGTTCATGTCACGCGCTAAGTTCTTGAGTGCATCCAAACCTTCTGATATGACATCAAGACCCTCGTCCTAAAGAAAAGCATAAGCTAATTCAGAATTCTCACCATGAAAAGAAAAATGAAAAAAGCTGATCCATATATGAAAATTCACGTACTTGTTTCTTTTTTCTCATCTCATATTCTTGTCGAAACTGGCTAGATTCTTCACTTTCCTGGAAAAAACCATCATCCATGTCTTCCTCTAATAGTAACCACAGAAAAATAGAAAAAAAAAACTCATAATTATATTTATAGTCTTGTGATGAGACAAAAAAAAAACAAGAAAACGAAAGAAACATTATACACTACCAGACATATCAAACTTGATGTTCTTGTTAGGTGCAGAAGCACCTCCCCAGTCATTATTAGCTTGCTTTGCTGCATGCTCATTTCCATCAGGTACATCTTGAATCCTATCGGCTAATGCGATAACTAGATCACAACGGGATTCTCGTTCCTCTCTCGTAAGCCCTTTGACCTTCAAAAGTTTGAACACAACCATTTATATATTCCTTATCTTGACTCATTATTTTAAATAATAAATCAACCATAAGTAATTAAGTTAAACCTTCTTAACAGCGAGTTTCTGTAGTTTAACAACATCTTCAGCTAGACGAGCTTTTGTCCTTCGAACCTCAGCATTCATAGCCACCGCTGCAGCTCTATTCGTCTCCGTTGACGCCAACTCCGCTTTCTACATATATTTGATACAAATTTATACTATAAGAGCACTCACTGAAAATGTAAGCAAATTAATATATATAGATTCTATTAGTTACAAGTTGTAAACAATTGCAACAAGAAATATCTCATATTCTACCAATCCTGATCACTTTTTTTGCTTGGATCTCAAACAAATAATACAAAACATATCAAAATAGGAATCTATGGTTTTAAAAGAGAGAGAGAGAGACGAACACGAAGAACAGCTTCAATATCGGAATCAATGGAGGTGAAAAGACGAGAGAAGGCATCGTCCCCGGAAGCTCCGAGCTCACGGTGCTTGTCAACGTCGTACTTGTCGTATTTTTTACAAATCTCGTCGACTCTGAAGATAATATCAATGACCGGCATTTTCACGTTCACGTGCTTTCTTCTTCTTTTTCTTTTCTCCAATGTCTCCGATTTGGTTCCCTGCTTCTTCGTGCACCATCGCTCTCCATTTTTGGAATTTCTCGCTCTTCGCAAACGAGGCGCGGAGCGTAAACGTCGGAGTTGAAAAGTATTAATAATACAAGTTGGAATTGTGTTTTTTTTTTCTTAAACATTTTTAATTAGTAAATCGAAATTTAAATGTAGTTATATTCAGCGTAAACTTTTAAGGCCCAATTATTAATTAGCTTATGTGTTTAGGGTTTTCATTAAGATACAATTAGTAATTATACAACTCGATGTGAGTTTCCTATTTGTACGTACAAGTGTACAACTCGATCTCTTCCCCATCGTATATGAAATTAAATTAAGAATCCATTGAGCTCTCGGTGACAAAACATAAATTTATTTTCCTCTTTATGTTTCTTGCAAATATAGCTCTAATAAGCTATACCATTTTCAGTTTTAGATTTCTGTGTCAATATATTAAGCTGATTTGAACATGAATATATCTCTGTCTTGAAACTAGTCCCAAGTCACATAGCCAATATTGTTAATGGTTCATATGGGCTTAGGTTAGCTTATAATATAATTGAGTAATTCTTCTCAATTAAATACTGTACGTATTATATAATAATTGAATTGTATCCAGAATAATTTACGATGTTTGAATAGATAGATTCATGCTCAAATCTACTTCATTAACTTTTGTATTCAAAAAAAAAAAAATTTAATAGGTTAATGAAGTGGTTGTCAAACCGAAAAAGAAGGTGAATTTAGGAGATCGCAATATTGTTGATGAAATTAAGATACAGCAATGATGTGATTAATTGTCATTAAATTGTATATTATTAATTAATTTTGTTTTTAATAATTTTCAGCCTATTTGAATTTGGAAACATATACTATTATTTTTGTAACATACAAGTTTGTTGGGTGAATATCTAATTTTATCAAAATGAACCTCTAACAAAACTATGTTCTAATATGAACTTTGGTTAGTTCGGTTTTGTGAAAGTTCTAGCCAAATTTAAACCAAAGTTAGTCTATTTGGTTTAATTTCACTTTGTGTACTTCGGTTTGGTTTCAATTCGGGTTAGTTTAGTTTGGTTTAATTTATCATTAATTAATTATATTTAGATGTCCACTTCTAAGTAAAAAACCGATAAAATTCTCTACAATACTTTCGTTTATATTTTTTTTTAAACGAAAAAAACTATCTTTTCGATCGTTAGTTTTTTTTTTATGATCTCATTTCATTATCTTAAACCAGAAAATACATTGTTATTCATAAACATACATATACAACCAATAGTTAGGTAAAGCAAAATAATCGAAAAAGTAAAATTAAACGCTACTTCCTTTACTAGATTAGACTTATACGCTAATAGAGTAATAAATCTGTTATATTTCTTCTTCGTCTTCGTCTTCGTCTTCGATTTTTTTTTCGTGATTATCTCTGTCATTTTATAAGTAAATATTTTAAAAAATAAACCTGTTTTTTCATATATTCTTTTTTCCGCTTCTTTATATATTGTCGAAAGGAAAGATGAAAACTCATATTAAAAACAGTTTTTTCCCCTCCAACTAATGGTTACTTCTTTCATTTTTAATTAGTTGTCGTTTTACTTTTATGTTTCCAATATAGTTTTTTTTACATTTTTTTAAATTTTATTCCTATTTTCTTTAACTTATTAATTGATGATATGAAATAAAACAATATATTAATTAGGGATAAACCAGAAAAATTAAATATTTTCTTAATAATATGAAGAAACCTTAAACGTTACTTGAAGCAGAGGGTGTAATTTACAATAACACGTAAATTTGTAATGATACTAAGAATCTTTCAAGTTTTAACCATTATAGTATACGAAGTAAGACTAATATTATGTCTTACTAAGTCAAACTGGGCGGACAAAGTGGGATTTGGGATTCAATGTCACATTTAAAGCTTCACGTCAGTGGTTACCAGAAACTTTGAAAAGTTCTTTACTGCAACAATGATTGCAAAACACTATTAATATAAACTTAACAACATATCTTCATCTTCTCAACTGCACACATCAGTCACCAGAAAATATAAGAGATGACGGAAAAAGAAGAAAGCAACCACTCTGCGGAGGTTGGCACCGTCCGATCCCTCCAAGAAACTCCCACTTGGGCTCTGGCCACCGTTTGTTTCTTCTTCGTCGCTGTTTCCATGTTCCTTGAGCGTCTCATCAATCTTCTCTCAATTGTAAGTACAAAAATGTATATATGTGTATACAATTCTGAATTATAAAACTTCTTGCTTCTTTTTATAAAATTCTGTTTTAATTTTCTCTAAGTTTTTGGAATTTTTTTGTCATTTTTTCTTGCAAGAGTAAACTTCAATATTCAAATATCTATACAAAACAGATATATAAGTTGAAAGGAGTAAACTCTGGCCAATTATACAATTAATAGTTTATTATATTATTGTCACTTTTTTCTTATTTATTGCTTGCAGAGACTTCAGAAAAATAGAAAAACATCTTTACTTGAAGCATTAGAGAAGCTCAAATCAGGTAAAACTCTGCCCCGTTAATTCGTAGTAAAATCATTTCATTAATAAAAGCTCACACATAGTTGTTTTCTGTTTCGTTTTTTTTCTTTGAAAATACAACCTATTTTGTTTATGACACTTAATTGTAATATCTTTACCAGTTTTGTTAATCTCTGAACTTATAATGTTCTGTAAGGGCAGTTCTAATGGTGCTAGGATTCATGTCACTAATGCTAAATGTGACTGAAGGTGAAGTTTCGAATATATGCATTCCCATAAAGTATGCCAATCGAATGTTGCCTTGCCGTAAAACCATTTCATTACATGATAATGACAATGATGAAGATGATGAGGATGATGATCATCATGACAACTTTTTTCATCATTGTTCCAAGGTTCTTCTTGATCTTTTGATCCTTGCCAACATTTTTCAATGTTTGAAGTTTTATTTGTATTTTTAATCCGAAGTGGAGATTATATATAACGTATATAAGGGTATATACAAAGATTTTAAGCTCGATCGACAAACTAAAATTTAAATCAAACAATTTATTTTTTGGAATAAAAAAATGGAGATACTCCGAGATAGGAAAGAAAGATCCTAAATGTCAGACAATTTACTTTGACGTTGACTTTGAGTCTTTGGAGTTTGGACACACATACATATCGTCGTTAGCGAGAGTCAACGAAATAAAATGCTAATTTATATTAATATTACATTATTACTGTACTAATAAAATGCTAATTTATATTAATATTACTACTAATAATCAGTTTATTTAACTCCAAATTATATTATGGATATATTCACGTAATAAAAATTAGTCTTTTTTTTTTTTTTTGACAGCAGAGTACAGGATTGGCTCAAATGAGCCAATACGAAGGAACATTGTTTACATAGGTAATTAGGTGCGGAACTGTACGAATACGTCGCGCTAGATTATCCGTTTTACCATTCTGAGAGCGGGGGACATAGACTAGGGGGAAGGAGACAAACTCCTCTCTATCCGACTGAATGTCCTCCAAGTAAGGTGTAAAAGCTGGCCACTCGGAAGGCGAAGACACCATCTTCACTAAGTCAGAGCAGTCGGTGAGGAAGACGACGGATTGATTATCCGCCCCAATCATGCATCGCATAGTCCAGATAAGGGCTTCAACCTCGGCACGAAGAGGAGAGAGACTGCGGCGAAGGTTGGCAGCACCCATAGTGGGGACATCGCCCCAAGGCGACGTGCAAAACCATCCTCTACCCGCAAAAATATTCGTTGCTTTCCACGAACCATCAACATAACAAGCATAACTTGAGAAAGACCTAGAAACCCCAAAACTCACCCTCCCACAGGGGGAGCCGTACCGGCAATAGATGGTGTTAAGACCACATCATCCGTCTGAGCCAGAGCCCATGCTTTTGCCTCATCCTCCGCTAACCGCAAGATGGCTAGGGGATTGGAGTCCAGGTTACTAAAAAGTTTATCATTTCGGGCCTTCCAGATATACCATAAAATCCAAGGAAAATATTCCTGATTCTGAACATTTGGGAATCTCCAAAAAAGAAAATCCATATTTGTGAAAATCGATTCCGAGGGGAAGACACCCTGAGCCGTCAGAAACTGCGACAAGGCCCAAACCTGGCAAGCTTGCGGACATTCAAAGAGGGTATGATTAATCGTCTCCTTCCCAATACCACAAAGCCCACATGTAGCATCACAACTCAAACCACGTTTCCGTAGATTAGCTGTAACTGCCACACAACCCGAAAGTACTTGCCACATGAAGTGCCGAAGTTTTGGAGGACACCGAATTTTCCACACAAAAGCTTGAAGGGGCACCAAGGTCGGTCCAAAAAACGCCGGACCGGCAGGAGCTATCATGTTAGAGCGAAGAGTGTGGTACCCTGATTTAACCGAGTATTTACCAGACTTAGTAAAATGCCATCCCAGCAAATCCAGTTTATCTGGTTGTCGTATTGATAAAGCAGAAATTATAGCCACATATTCCAGCACAAACGCAGCCGTAAGCTGGACCATATCCCAGGAATTGAAACTCCTGTCAATAAGATTTGTAACGCGGAGCATAGGATCAAAATTAGTCTCGTCACTCAAATGTTTATAATTTTTTTTTTTTTAATTAAGTCATAATGAAAAAGAAATGTGGACTCTTTCTAGTAAGCGTAAAGAAGCATTTACTGATTGCGAGCTAAACTAATCCGACTTGGTCATATTGAAATTTGCAGGGGAAAACGTCACTAATATCACAAGAGGGTTTGACTCAGTTGAGTTTCTTCATCTTTGTGTTGGCATGTATGCATATTCTCTACAATCTTGCCGTTCTTCTCCTTGGAATGGCCAAGGTACGTACTTATATATATTGAATGATGCAATCAAATATTATAACATCATATCTATATTAAAAAAAAAACATAAAATGTTTTACTTCATTTATAAATGTTGTGAGACTGCCTTCGCTAAAACAACTGTAAAATTCATATATATATATAGCAAATAAAACATGTATTATAACATATTTTTTTTATATATTCTTTATCATATTGAGTCTATCGTTTACATATAAACTTTTATATATGTAATACATATAGATGAGAAAATGGAAATCGTGGGAGAAAGAGACTCAAACAGTGGAGTATCTAACATCAAACGGTGAGATTTTGTATTTTCTATTACTATATTACATACCTTTTTTTTTGGGTGGACAAATACTACCATATTACAAACAATATCACTAATTTTTTTTTCCAAGAAAGTTCATGTAAACTAAATAATTTTCTATGTAATTTAAAGATCCGAATAGGTTTAGAATGACAAGAGATACAACATTTGCTCGACGACACTTGAGTTCTTGGACTGAAACATCAATACAACTTTGGATTGTAAGTTAGTACACGTTCTTCATCTTCTAATCACTTTATTAATTAGCATATGTCTCAAATACAAAGATGAGTAATTACAATTATTTTTCTTTCTTAGAAATGTTTCTTCAGGCAATTTTTTAACTTGGTGGCAAAAATAGATTACCTCACACTCCGTCATGGTTTTATCTTTGTTAGTATCTCATTTGTTTATCAATGAATAATTATTCTAGAAAATAAAATTTTATATTAATATGTTCTTTTGAATATTGATGCAGGCTCATTTATCATCAAATAATGCTTTTAACTTCCAAAAGTATATACAAAGATCTTTACATGAAGATTTTAAAACTATAGTTGGTATCAGGTATTTAAAAATGGATTTGTACAATGTTTTATATTCTCATTTGAATGTCACTTAAAGTGAAAATATCAAATTAATTTTTCTATAAATTATTACAGTCCTTTGATGTGGCTAACTGTGGTGATCTTTATGCTTCTCGACGTTTACGGTAACTTCACTTAAATTTCTATTAGCTTAAAGTAAAATATAAAGTAGTGATTATTAATTTTCATCTTACCTTTTTGCTTTTTCCCTATAATCATCATCAGGTTGGAGAGTATATTTTTATATGTCATTTGTGCCACTAATTGTAAGATTTTACTTAAATATGACCAATACTTAGTATTAGTTTTTGTGTAACTAGAAAAATTGATGGATTAATATTGTGATGTAGGTAGTTCTAGTGATCGGGACAAAACTAGAGATGATAGTAGCGAAAATGGCGGTCACGATTAAGGAGCATAACAATGTGATTAGAGGAAGCCCTCTCGTTGAGCCAAACGACAAGCATTTTTGGTTCTCCAATCCTCGTTTCCTCTTAAGCATTCTTCACTACACGCTTTTTCTGGTAATCTTGTCTAAACTACATGTCGTCTTTTATAATGCTTCATCATATGATTTTGCAACATTTTTGGCACATATTAATAAAAATGGAATTTTGGTTTGACAATGATACAGAACACCTTCGAGATGGCCTTTTTTGTGTGGATCACTGTAAGTTTAATTATTGAGTTTCCACTGAAAAAAAAAGGAAAAAAAAATTGATATATCTTATGTAATTTTGAATTTTAATTATGAAATTAGTGGCAATTTGGGATTAACTCTTGCTACCATGATAACCGAGAGATCATCATCACACGAATTGTATTAGCGTAAGCACTACAATTTATTTATCTTATTCCAACAGTTACATTACATTTTCTTTCAAGCTCTAAGAAACGAAATTATGTTTTTGTACTATAAATTATATCGTTAATTGTATATGATTTATAGGGTGACAGTCCAAGTCTTGAGCAGCTACATTACCTTGCCTCTTTACGCACTTGTAACTCAGGTAATTAACTCCCTAAATATAACTCTTACTGCTTTTAATGAATGGTGTTGCATTTATATACAAATTATTATTCTTAGTGTAACATAGTGCTCTGAATTTCATTTGGATGCATGTCATGTATGTATAGATGGGGTCAACGCTACAAGAGAGTAATCTTGGAAGAACAAATAGCAAATGTGTTCAGGCAGTGGCATGGTAGGTTTAGAGTCAAGAGGAAGACAGAAAAAACTCCGGAAACAAACAACGATAACGATAATAATGGTGATATCGATTTAGGTGAGAGTCCAACTCAGCCAGAAGTTGCTAATGATTTGGGATCTTTGGGTAGACAACCACAGATTTTACAAGAGATACCGGTACACAACCAAACTGAAAGGTGATAAAGATTAATACAGTATAGAGTTTATCTTTACTATGACGTATCAAATGACTAAACACTAGGTTAGCCATATGTTTTAGTTATAGACTTACATAATAAAAATAAGGGTGGTGTTGGTGCTATGTGAAGTATGATGGATTGATGATGGTATCTTGATAACTTATCACACATAATGTGACTATGGATGCTGAATTTTCACTTAAATAGTATATTGGTATAGGTATTTGGATACTTAAAGTCCCTAACATCAAATTTTAGTCGGTTTGATATGGTTTCTGGTGAAAATAACAAAAGTTCTGAAACATAAAAGTATGGTTGGAAGTTATATTTTTTATTGCGAGGTTACTGTGGACATTGTAAACTATATATACTTGTACAGAGTGAAAATGTCGCATTGGCAAGAAAACATACTTTTCTCTATTGTTCTTTGAAAAGCCCGCGACCGATGACAATCCTTCTTATCTCGCTTGTTCCCGCACCGATTTCATATAGCTTTGCATCTCTCAGAAGGCGTCCTGTTGCATATTCGTTTATATATCCATTTCCGCCTAAGCATTGTATCGCCTGAAACATCAAACCAAAACCTCTTAGTCTCAAAGGACAGGTAAGCAATATACCCAATATGTGTAGTTATGTGCCCTTCCAAGTTTTGTTTTGCTGGTAATTATTAGAAAGACAGAATACAACTCTTAAAACTGGTTTTCCGGTTCAATTTAGTTTTACTCGCTTGTGTGACAGAAATTTTAAGGTAATGACTACATATAGAAATGGACTAAGATATTTGAGATATATGTAGGAGAGTAAGGATAATTGACCTGTAAAGCGACTTGAGTTGCTCTTTCGGCTGCACAGAGAATAGTTCCGGCGCAGTCCTAGAAGGTAAGCATATACACAAGAAGGCTGGTGTTATTAGGTTACGGTGGCAGTGTTATTGGTACAGACAATGGGAACAATGGGACGTGTGACCTCTTCCTATACCTGATCATTTTCTGTACCAATACCTATTGTCCATAACAGAAAATGAGAAGGAGGGATTATTTATTATCAAATTACCTTTGGGTCAATGTCCCCATTGTCACAGTCCCTAGCAACAGAGTAGACGTATGACCTGAGATGCCAAAGAAACATTTTTTTTGCTTGAGCTACATTTCTGCTGTATGGGAAAAATAAATTCCACACTACTGAGAGAAGTTTTCTTTACCTTGAAGACTGTAATGCAGTGTACATGTCAGCAACTTTGCCCTGAAATTATTCAACCAACTTTTTATGATCAAAGTTGAGATATAATGGAGAAGTTTAGGTGAAGGATGATCGAGATCAACCTGTATAAACTGTAATTCTCCAATTGGACGACCAAACTGTTCTCTCTGACGAATATAAGGAAGTACAGTGTCAAGGCATGCCTGCATGATCCCTAATGGCCCAGCTGCCAAAACAAGTCTCTCCAAATCCAGACCAGACATCAGAACATACACTCCTGCACGTGCAAACCCTATGGTCATCAGACAAGTATAGAGAGGGGACTTGTAGCCTCGACTCAAAAAATGTACAAGTAGCAAAACATGTGTTGGTGATTACTAGATCATCATATACTAGAAAAAACAGACCATACAATGTAAATTATCCATTAACCTAGAGAATAAGAGTTATAAACAAACCAATGAAGTTGCGTTAGTAACAACCTTTTCCTTCCTTGTCAAGAATGTTTTCTTCAGGAACAAAGCAATTCTCAAAAACAAGCTCGCACCTGCTCAGAAGAGACAGATGTCAGAGGAAAAGAGCGATTCAGTTTACACAGATATTGTCATCTTGAGAGAATTGGGATTACGTATCGCTTCCCCGCATTCCCAGTTTGTCCAACTTCTGAGCAGTACTGAATCTGCAAAGCCACCACAATCATAATCTGATTTAAGGAACTCACTCTCTAAATTTTGTTCCATTTACTAAAGATTATAGAAAGTCAGTTCCATCAAGTTTGAGAATATACATACCCAGCCATACCCTTCTCTATAATGAAAGCCGTGATTCCTTTAGAACCTGCTTTTGTATCAGTTTTCGCGTAAACAATCTGATCCAACCAAAACAAGATGGTTAAAAAAATGTTAAAACTAAACCAAAAAATGTATCAAACAAAATCAATCTGAGAAGGTAACATATAAGCTAATCTATATTACCAGTGTTTCAGCAGACGGACCATTAGTGCACCACATCTTGTTGCCATTTATTATATAACCACCATCTACCTTATCAGCCTTGCATTTCATGCTGACAACATCTGAACCAGCTGTGAAGAATTCAAAAAACTAGAATCAGTATCCATCAGACTAAAGCGGTCACTATATGTATGTATGAGTGTGTGTCCTCAGTCCACACACTCTCAAACTTCATCCAAACGGTATGTATCTTACCATTGGGTTCACTCATTGCTAGAGCACCAACATGCTCCCCACTGATCAGCTTCATAACAGTAAGTCATTAGTTAGCTAAACTCTAACGAGATTTCAAAAACAAAAGTCAGGGGAAACATAAAAAAGTTCACAAATGAAGAAAACTAAACTAATCAAAATGAAATAATGGTCTTTCTTCCATTCATAATAAGATGAGATTTCTAATACTGGTTTTATTTGCTGATAAAACCATTAGCATAGCAGTGACAATACTAAAAAAGCTCAGATGAAACAATACCTTTGGCAAATATTTCTGCTTTTGGGCTGTAGTTCCATTCCTCACCTGTAAAGTAGTAATAAATCTTCTATCTTGGCTTTAAAAAACTCAGATATTGCAAAAGAGAACTAGTGAGCCATACATATGTTTACCAATTGATTGATGCAAAGGTTGGAATGGGCACCATAAGACAGAGCAACTGACCCTGAGGCCCGACTGATTTCCTCCATTGCTATACAATGATACAAGTAACCAAGACCTAAACCTCCATATTCCTCTGCAGGTAAAGGATTATACGATTAAGTTCCCGTTCTAAACATTAAACATAAAAAAGGATTGAAACGTATTAATCTATGCTAGGACAAAGATCTACCAGGTGCAGTGATTCCATGGAGATTGAACTCACCCATCTGCTTCCATAAGTTAACATCCTAGTTTAAAAAAAAAAAAAAGTATGAAAGATTAGATTTTGGTGAGATACATAAAGCAACAAAGACATAAGCAACAAAAGTCTCAAGACAGACCTTTGGAAATGAATTAGTTTTATCGATTCTTTCGGCATGAGGAGCGATAACATCTTGCGCAAACTTGGATACACTTTCTTTAAACTTCAGTTGCAATGCAGCCAAGGGGAACAACAACAACAACGGCAAAACAATGTCACAAAAACCATCAATTTCACAACACACATAAACCATCAATCAAATTCACTGAATTAAACACAAACTCTTCTTCTCTTATATGTCTTTAAACTACTACTTCACAAGGGGCACATGCCACAACGATATGATTCTTATGTAAAAACGACACCATTTTGTCATCACCACCAACCAAAAAAAAAAGTTCTGACTCCTAGAAATCAAGAATAATAGAAAGAAGATATAAAGAACCTGTAACTGAGTATCGTCGAAGAGGAGGGAAGAGGAAAGAGAAGAGAAGGACCTCCTCCGAGACTTGACGGCGTTGCCCAGAATCGATCTCGCTGCGAAAAACCTCTGCATCTTTCGATGATATACACGCGGAACAAGAATGTGTTGGTATAAATTGCCAAAATCGGCTTTTTAATTTAACAAAGTGGTAATTTGAGTTTTTAATAATAATTGTGACAAACTGACAATAAGTGATGAGGATGGGATATGAGCAATGAGTCATGATGATGGTCTAATCTTAGTTCCGTATACCACTTTGTTATTATTTACTTCTACTACTACTCTCCCATACCATCTTTGTCATCTTTAACAGCCATACTATACATTATGGATTCGAATTCAGGTCGGGGTTTTTCAGGCCAGGTCATCTTTCCTCGGATCCGAGTATTATGGCCTATATGATATCTATGAATAACATTGAGGTGGCCATGCCTAGTATTATGAATAAACATTAAGGTACCACTACATCACATTTGCATTTCTTACTGCAATATATCACTGTCACTGTTCTATGAAAAACATTTTCAACTTCGGGTCGATTTTGGTTACTATTTCCGAATTCAGGAAGTTTAAAAAAATGGTAATAAATACCTCAATGGCTATGCTAAATATACTTCCTATATAAAGTTGTCCCAAAAAAAAAAAATTAAAAAAAACTTCATATATTATATAATGTTGTTTCCTAAAAATAAGTTTGTAAACAAAAAGAAGAAGAAGAAAAGAGCTGATTTTTTTTACTATTCAACAAAACAAAGAAAAAAGTAAAACCCACATTTACAAAATGCTTGTTTCCTCTCCTTGCCCATATCTGTAGTAACCAACTTTGAAGTTTCCTCTTCAACAACCAAAAAAAAGTCCTATCGAAAATAACAATTACTGACCAAAAGCTTTCCAGTCCTTCATTAACTTTGTATAATAAACCTATTTACTCCTTTGCAAATAGCATCCTGCAATGAGACAGAGAAACTTCAGATTCACAGTGATGCTATTAGCTTCAGAGTTGTTGATCAAGAATTAGATTAGCTTTTTTTTTTTTACCTTCCATGAATAAACAAACAAGTTGAGGTACATGTCATTCTGAATCTGAGTCAGTGGTGAGAAACAGTCGGGGTCTAACGGAACGCTTCTTCCTAGGAAATGAAAACGGGCTATCTGATCTCTGTCTTCTTGCCTTCTCTTCTTTACTACTGTCATTCATGCCAAGAAGCAACGACGCTGCAAACAAGTTAGATAATAGTCAGTAACACATACTTGTTAATTCAGACCGCTCCTATTCGTCTGTACACCACCAAACAACCCAGACAAGTAAGGACATCTTAATGCGAATTAGTCATAAGTATAGACAGTCGGTATTCAATATCCCTTGATGTTTCAGGAAATTTAGAAAAGCAAAAATCATTTTCGGTCAGGAGAAACTAACCTGTTTCTGACAAAGTATCCAAAGCACCCTCTCTTGTCGACGCATTGACTTTGTTTACACCTTTTGTCTCTCCCTGATTACCAAGCCTTAGAGAGATCCAATCATCACTAGGGTTTCCGTTTGACATCTCCGCCTGATTTCCTAAATCAGACTGAGCTGAGGTATCTGGTCTTGTTGGCAGAAGTATTTGAAGTGATCCATTGTTTGCATTTGCTTCGCGTCGTCCAACCGATTCTGAAAACATAGGAATAGATGGCATTGATGTCTCTGGAGCTTTTGTGTAACCACTACTTACTGCAGGAGCACAGTTCGATGGACCACGCTCCAAACTAACGAAACCCTCTGATACATCAGCGTCAATGTTGGTAAAAAGACCCAAGCCCGAACTGCCCCCAGCCATGGCGTGAGGGTTTTCACTATATGAGTTAATACCAGGTAGATGCAATGAAAAATTTACCCCGCCATCAGTTTGATTCTCATTGAAGGCAGAACACCCAGTGATTGCAACATCATTTTCTTCATCAGAATCACTCAAAACGATGGGTTCATTATTACTTGCTACTGCTGGTTGATGATTCCTGTCACTAAAGTTGTAGCTTGGATTTACATTCATGGATAGAGAACCAAGCTTCATCCCATTGTTTCCAAACTCAAAGGTCCCAAGAGCGTCCTGGTTTACGCTCTGGTCATCGCTATCCCTACCACTTCCAGTTGAGCTACTACTCATTGGTATAACATTTTGCTCCTGATACTCAACCTTATCTTCCCTATTACTGGAAGACAAACCATTAGTATTAGGTTTGCTAACTTCGCAATTGCCATTGCAACTCTTCCTTATTCCATCTTTCAAAGGGGTTGGACCATCTGAGCAACCTTCTTGTTTAACTGATGTTAATATTTCCATCTTGGGTTTCATCTCATCAACCGTGGGGATGATACTACCATTAGGTAGTCGCCAGGGTGGGAGTTCCCCCATTTTTCTGCGCTTGCTGTCACTTTCGAGCTTCACACGCCAAGAACCATCAGGCTTAATTTCAATCTCCGCCAACTCGTCATCACAATGTCTCATCTACATGCAGCAAGACAATCATTATAAACGTACTTAATTGAATAAAACATTGAAATCATCAAGAATTACAACATCTACAAAAGTTTACCATTGATGTAATACGGTTAAAATAAGGATCTACAATTATATGCTCCAGAGAGTAGTTCTTCAGACAAATAGGACACTGCCACTGTAGTTAAACAAACCACAGAACATATAAATTAGTCAAACAATAGGAACAACCCAATTAACCAGACTATAATAGGATACCTGCCTTTCTAGAACGTTGATTCAACTCTACAAACACCTCAAGGTCAAAACATCCCATGTGCACACAGGGTTTAAATCTCCCAGCAACTTTCATCCTAGAGCCGCTCATCTAGTGACACCAACAGAAAGGTAACACTAATCAGTCTTGAAACGTACACATAAAGAGCATCAGATAGCCATGAGATAAACAGAACTATCGGATTGCAAACAACCTATTAAAAACGAGATGTAATCTACTAAAGGAACTTACAGGACACCGGAGATTGACATCAAAGAAATCTGCGACAACCTCAATATCACTGTCACCGTCGGCATCATCATTTCCAGTTGCACCTCCGATGCATCGGCCTACACGCGAAAGAGCATTTTCAAAAGGTTCACCTTTATCCTCATCCGGAATCATGTTTAAGACCTACAATAAAAAAATAAAAAAAGGTGAGTTTATTGGAAAATCACAAGAGTAAAATAGATAATGTTATGAGCCTTTAAGAACACTAGAAATAGCTATGAAAAATATATTGAAAAAGAATATGAAATCTGATTCTACAACATAATAAACAATACTTAACAAAACTATATATAGCCAACAAATTGTAGTCAATTTTTTTTTTTTTTTGAACAAAAATTGTAGTCAATTATGCCATTGCACCATGGATTTAAAAAGACCAGATCTAACTCAGCTCAGGATCAAAGAGAACAGAACTTAACACTATTTAGCCAACAAATTGTAGCGAATTATTCCATTTCACCATGGATTCAAATACCAGATTTGATTCAGCTCAGGATCAAAGACAACATATCTCAACATTATATAGCCTACAAATTATAGTCAAAATAGAACTGGGAAAACCTAGAACTTTGATTGCAACAATAGTGTAACCCTCACACATATTAACTTCCTTCGCATGCACATGCTATTTCTTCTCACACAACAATGCCATAAACACTAATTCATATTATTTTTCCAACGCACTGACTCTAGTTTTACTGTTAACTGTTTTTTAATTGTTTCTCATGCAACATCTTATCAGTAAATACAAGTACCTGTTGCAGAGTCCGTCGTTTCACAAGCCTTACACCCAAACAAAAAATGCGGGAGTCACATCTACTCAAGGATATCTTGTTAATTCCTTCCCTAACACAATGTGTGATCTGCCAAAAAAAAATGTGATGGGTTTATACTAGATTACGAACAACTTGATATTAATTTTAGAGAGAGCAAACTATTCCATGAGAACAAAGAACTGTTACTGAACAGAGATGAAAAACATACAATAGGTCCATCATCGCGGCCATTGGCCCCCAGAAGCTGTGACCTTGTCCGGTCAATAGCACGAACATGTACACCTATAAAATCGTAACAACTTAATCATGAATCCATATTAGATAGCAGAGAGCACATTTACTGAGATCTGCAAACCATGATCCTCATATTCCTACGAACACGCTAATAACACTAACTTAGTTAGCATATCATCCCATATGAACTGGACTCACATACCATTGACTTGCAGATCAGCATATTGAGGCCACTGCATCCTAAATATAACTTTGTCATTCAAGAGCATACACCAAGCCTGAAAACAAAACAAATTGAACTGCAAATTAGAAAACACACATATGTATGTAGTGTACATAACCTACTTATTAAACTAACAACCTGAACATCGTACTCATGCTTCACCATCAAGTCTTTGTCTGCCCTTGTTATTTGAAATATTCTGTCCACACTCGGCATGGGGATTAAACTGAAACTTGTGTCGCAGTATTAGAAGAACACACATCAGTTATCATTATAAAGTTGAAGTAGGTGTTGTGAATCTATCTAGGAAATAGCCATGGTTTTTTTTTTCTCTAAAAACTAAAACGAAACAGAAGTCCAGCTAAGAAAGCTAAGTGACTACAGTTCACCTTATTCATCAACTGAAATTAATCCCACATCCACAAAAAAGTACGCAGACTATAAGACTAAACTCTAATGCTTCTTCCCTCCCCAGAAAAACACAGACGACACAAAGCAGATGAGTAATTAGGGACTGCTTGCATTGAAACTAATCTAACTAACTGGAGGATGGAAGTAATGAATTTGAATTTCCACTGGAAGTCCTCCAGCTTTCCAAACTAATAAGTACACAAAGCTAAATATGATAGTTACAACAAAAGACTTGGTGTACATACCCATCAGTTGGGATTATCGTTGACGTCAACCTCAGAGGATACAATGGATGCGCCATTGTGACCCAAAATCTGCACATAAAAGACCATGTAAAACGCAAAAAAATCATGCATCAAGGGGAAATATAAAAAACATTTAGTCATTTCCCAACCAAGAGAAGTTTATGAGGATCTTACGGGTCAGCACGGGTAAGTCGGCATATTTCACAGTAAAATGGTTCAGGAAGAGGTTGATTTACTTCCATAGGCTTCTCCGGGATAATGACACAGACAACATGCTCCCAGACATGGCATCTCGGATCCTCGCACTTAAATTTAAAATAACGTTTATTGAAAACCAGAAGGTATCACCAAAATTTTAGTAAGCCAATATACACCAAGAGATACCGCCAACTCAAACAGGAGTGGAGACAAATACTTTGTCACAGACTTACTTGTATCATTGACTCTGTAACTAGTGAGCTTCCACAAATACACCGAACTTTGATATCTGGTTGAAAGGAACCTTCAGGTTCTCCCTTAACTTTAACATTACTGATATCCGAACTAACTTGTCCTTTAGACGTTACTTCACTTGCCCAAGATGCTTGCATTTTCCTGTGGAAACACACAAAATTATTGCAGTAAACCAAAAAAGTAAATCCATGGCTACAACATACACTCACTTATATCCATCCTCCACTAGTTTTTCAACCCTGTCCCTTGCCATGGGATCCCTTTTAGACCACAACCTTCCCGCTTCATTAGATAATGGAGACAAACGCTTATCAGAACACTCAAAAAAAAAAATTAATTACACAGTTCACGCATGAATAAATAAACATGAGTGCGCAACATACCAGGCTCATCAGAAAGAATAGTCAAAATCCGCTGAACAAGGTCCTGCACAAGCAAATGGGCAAACAAAGAAAAAAAAAAAAAAAAAAAAAAATCACATTAACATCACCCAACACTATCTTCTATTCGATGATAATAAACATAACAAATAGCAAGTGGAAAGATTAGCAACAAAAATTTCAAACCTGCTTTCTTCCTTGTCTAGAAAGTCCCATCTGAGCAAGCACATCTTTGAGCTCTTTCATCCGGAAATTTGCAAGTTTCTCCTGAAATATATCATTTAACAAATTTGACCAAATGTAAAAGTAACAAAAACCTTCATGAGACCCATCATTGAAAATAAAATAAAAATCAAATTCTTCAGACCCATCGTGAACAAGTTACTCCTGAAATATACATATCATTTAACAAATTTGAGCTCTTGTAAAAGTAACAAAACCCTAAACAAAACCTTCATAAGATCATCATTTTTATATTTAAAAAAAAAAAAAACAAAATTTTCAGACCCATCATGAGCTCTTTTGGAAATTTCCTTCTCAATATAATGTTTCCCTAATCTTTATCAACCAGTCACAATCATTTTTTAATAACCAGTATATAAACAAAACTATCAAAGTCAATAATATACCTTGCAACTAGTAACCAAATCCATCTCTTAAACTCACACAAACGATGACGTCTCAGTTCAAATCGCCGAAGTATATAGTCTTCGTACAGCAACCGATCTATAAAAAAAAAAGACAAAACAAAGAGATGAATCATTCAAAATTAGTAAACAACTTGAGTTCCAAAATCAAATCCAAGAACAAAGCAAAATTGAAGAATTACCCAAAGATCGGATATTGCATATCAAATCATTAAACAAACTCATTAGAATTAGTGCGCTACGGATTCAAACAACGCCGACACATTTTGCTTCTTTTTATTTTAGACCCAAGGAAGGAAGGAGGGACACGAAAGTAAACGATTTTACAGAGATAACCGGAACAAAATCCGATTTTTATCAAATCCGGTTTAGATTACTACAATACACGTCCGGTTTAAGTTCCGGTGTGCTAACATGTACACATAAAAAAAAAACACCAAACTCTACACCCAAAAAAATAACTCACCTAACTTTTTGTGCCTTCTTCTTCTCACAGAATCGTATCGTATTGTAATCGTATGTTTTGTAACTTTACTATCAATCAGGTTTATTACGATTTCGCCACGTCAAAAAAGACAAGCCGTTGGATCAATTGAGAGATCTATTTGTGTGAAATATACAAAAGTAAGCTATGAAGGCCATATATACAGTATATACGTGACATGCATGTTGAAGATATCATAGTAATTAGATAAAAAAAAAAAAAAAAAAATCAAATTAAGACAAAATTGGTAACGATAAGATAAATACCGCGCCAAAAAAATTATAGTGTTTGAAAATTTATCACACAAAAATTTTGTAGTTAATAACTCTATTTTGGCGCGTTATTTTTAAAAAATTATTTATATTTAATTGAGAGGAATCCGATTTGGTGAAAAATAAATATCAACAAATTATTTTTCTTGAACATAAATTAAAAAAAAAACATTGAAACTTTGGCTAACAAATTTTAAAAGAGATGTAGTAAGGATACCTTGGCTTGAATAATTGAGACAATCAAAAGCTAGAGTTGAATACCAACATTTTATATCTCTTGAAATATTCACAACCTTTTATTTTATTTTGTTTTATAAGAACTGATCGTGAACATTTTGGATCCATTGTATTTATATCCAAAAATTTCAATGTTTTGGTAAAAAAATAATATCATTTTGAGGTCAAGAAAACTAAATCTAATCATGTTTAGGTAATAAAATTGTAAAACTATATTAAGAGTCCACATATTTTTAAATTAAGTCAATAGCAACATTTGGCGGGTCATTTACTTCTATTAAAAAGTTACTTTCGCGGGTTATTTAAGTTTGTTAATGAGTTAGTTATTTTTAGTATTAAGTCTTTAAATCTGAGATTACAAGTATACATTATTTCCAAAATTTTATATGACCAATGTTGAATATATGACAGTGTTAAAATTTGTCATTTCTACCATATTTAATCAAACTCATTAAAGTATGACCATCAAAAATTAAAATATATTAAGTATCTGCATATATTTTTTTATTAGTTCTCCCTCTTTTAGCTACTGGAAATTGGACAAAAATGTTTCTGTGTGAATAACAAATATTATGACGATATAATGACATAGATATCTACAAATTATATAACATGACATAGATATCCACAGTTTGCCAAAAAAAAAAAAAAAAAAAAAAAAAGACATAGATATCCACAAATTATATAACAAAAGTTTATAAAAAGTGAATAATCTGTTTGTTTTCCTTTTAAATTTATAGTGTGCGTACATATTGCAAATGTCTCTGTTTGTTTTCCTTCGATACAACAAACTGACAAAGTACTCAGGAGTTCGACGCTATTTGCAATTTTTTTTTCCTGTCGTATTATTTGGAAACACATAAGCACCACACCTATTATACAGTATTTAGAGAATATGCAATAGCACTGAAACCGAAAATAATTAAGTAAATAGCACTAGAGAACAGTATCTGGTCGGGAAGACAAAGTAAATTACTAGAGTATTCTTTATGTCATTTTCTTCTATAGTTTAATTCTCTCGTACAAAAACACTATCTCTCTCATTCAATGGCTTTATCTCCTTCACAACGACCCCCTCTTCCCAAATTGAGATCCTTATTTTCTTTTGTTATGTCTTTTGTATCCCACGATTCACACAACTGTCATCTCTGTATCCACAATCATCACCACCATAACCATATATCTAACGCTGACCACCAGCACCACCAGATCTGTAATTTCTATTGTGTCTTTAATAACTCACCACTACTAGTTACGTATCCATAATCGCTACCACCGAACTAAACCTTTTTCACGGTGGTGGTTGGACATGGTTTTTTAAAAAAAATCATGGTTTTGTTCTAATCTCATGTTTTCATTACAAATACCATGTTGGCATGTTGTTGTTATGGTTGACATGTATTTATTTTGTAAAACATTGTATTTTTAAAATAATATTGTATTTCTTACAGACAATGTGCTTTTTTAAAACATAATTCATGTTTTTTTATAAATCACATAAACTTCTCTCTCATTATCTCTTGATATATGTTTTCGTTACATATACTATATATTGTTGTTATGGTTGACATGTATTTTCTTATAAAACATTGTATTTTTAAAAATAACATTGTATGTTTTTTAAGATGATGTGTTTTCAAACATAATTCATGTTTTTTTCCAAAATCACATAAACTTTCTCTCTCATTATTTTCGGATATTTGCTTTCTCCATTTATGTATCTACACTCACCGCCGTTGTACCCATATTTCTTCCGACAACCACCATCTCCATTATGCTTTTTGTGCATCCCACGAACGCCATATTTGTATTCAGAATCAACACATTTATTTCTTCCACTCTTGCCAAACCTCTTCTCTTTTTCACTCTCTCTCCTTACTTCTTTTTTTTTTTGAATAAAATGTTAAATTTGATTCAAAAAAAAGATAGCGTTTGTACAACTAGTGCAACATGTAAGCTAAAAAGAAGAAACAATTAAACTACAAGCTTAGTTAGTGTTGAGAGCTAATATCGTGATGCTAGCCAAAACTGCAACGTAGTATCATAGTGTCGGTCTTCACTCTTGGCTATCGAGAGTAGTCGGTCCCTCACTTGTCTATCAATGTATTTGATCAACTGGTCTGCAGTGGTCGTGGGTTCTCCATGGCGCCGCCGATTTCGCTCATACCAGAGAGCATGCACCGTGGTTTGGAAGACATAGCGGACAGTAAAACTTTCCACTCGATCTTTCCAAGAGCCCGATATTGTCGTTATCAAAGCTTGCCAATCCAAAGAGAACCTCGTTGCAAAGATCTTCTTGGCAACATTAGCCCATATACCTGATGTAAAACTACAAGTAAAGAAAAGGTGTTCCCGAGTTTCAAGAGTATTAGTGCAGAAAACACAAGTCGTGGGCAGGCCATGTTCCAAAGAAGCATTATGTCCCCTGTTGAAAGTCTGCTCCTTGTCGCCAACCAGACACAAAAGGAAAATTTTGGCGTTGCTTGGGCAAACCAGACACCTTTGTGCCAAGGAACTGGAGGCGATATGGATCGAACGTGGTTCCAAGTATCCTTGGTAGAGAAGCTTGAGTGATAGACATCATTTTTCCCTTTCCATAATGTCGTATCCTCTGCACTCGTACGAGACCACTGCTTAGAAGCCAAATCTTCTTTAATGGAGTTTAAGTTTACAGATCTATGCCGTCGAGGCCTACGGTCCCACACCTCTGCAACCGACATATTCTTACTGATCCTCAGGTCAATGTATCCTCGTTCCCCCGTAATCTCAAGCAATCTCCCCAGTGAAGACCACTAGTCATACCAGAAGGATGTGGAAGTACCAGTTTGATTTTGGAAATGACTTTGTAAATTACATTACAACACGAGATCAGTTTGTAGTCTTTCATCTCCACAGCCTCCAACTTCTTTGGGATAAGTTTCAAGATTGTGGAGTTTACTCCTTTTGGCAAAAAACCTTTAATATAAAAGGATTGAACCGCTATAACAAACTATGCACCAATGAACTCCCAAGCAGCTCTATAAAACTCTGCATTGTGACCATCCGGGCTCGGGGATTTATCACGAGGCATGGAGAACAAGTCTTTCCTGATTTCCTCCGCAGAAACATGACGAATTAGCCGTTCCTTGTCAGCCACAGAACAAAGAAAAGAGAATAGAACTTGGAGCTCCTCAACTGAAGCTCCTTCATAGTCAGTAGGGATATGCTGCATGAATTCCCAAAAAAAATGCTCCGCCTCTGCTTTGATCTCCTCACTATGTGACGTTACCGTCCCATCATGCTTTTGTATCTCTCGAATGGAGTTTTGAGCCATCCTAGACAATACTGCTCGGTGAAAAGTTTTGTTATTTTGATCCCCCAACTGCAACCAGTGGAGTTTGGACTTTTGCTTCAAGAACTTCTCCTCTAAAGATGCAATCCGCTCCCATGAGTTATAAGCCTTGGTTTCCTCATGCGGAGCTTGGGGCGAAGGGTTTGTTTGGTTAATCTCTTGCTTTTGACAAAGCGTAGCATATGCTTCCTTTACTCTCCGGACTAGATTGCCCAACCTTTCCTTTGCTAAGCCTCGAATTAAAGGCTTAAGAGCCTTTTTTGTAAAACGAAACATGGAGGAAGTAGACATAAAAATAGGCTCGGTTTGCTTCCAGAAACCTTCTACCAGCGGTTTGAATTCCTCCATATCAGCTATAGCATGAACAAACTTAAACGGTTTGCAAGCTGTATTGGTTACCCCAGTAGCAGTATTTAGATTTATCCTACAACGCAAATGATCGGAGCACCCACCATCTTCAAAAACATTATATGATTGCGGAAAAACCTGATACCAATTATCATTCACAAGCACTCTATCCAGTTTTTTCAGAATTAAATCATCCTCTCTGTTGTTACACCAAGTATAGAGCGGGCCATAGGAATTTAAATACAAGAGAGTACAATAGTTGACCACTCGCTGGAAATCCTGCATCCCCGAAGTGAGGACGGGAGTATCAACCACTCTGGAATGCTCCTCAATATCCAAAGTCTCGTTAAAATCACCACAGAATAGCCAAGGCTTACTGCAAATTATAGGTGAATCAGAATGATCACGCAACTCGGCCAATAGTTCTGTACGCACCTGAGCAGAGTTCGACGCATAGACAAAAGAGCAGAAGAACTCATCCTCCAACTCTTCTATTTTCACCGAACAGGTTATGAGTTGACCACTTTTATAGAAAGGCGTAAGCCGCACTTTACTACTCCACACAACCCAAAGCCGACCCCTCCGATTATATTCATAATTGGTCAAGACAGACCAGTCTTTAAACAACTTAGTACACAACCTCTGTACTTTTCTCTCCTTAACCCTTGTCTCTAGGAGACAACCAAAGTGAAATCTCTGATCTTCAATCAATTTCTGGATAATGGAATGTTTTGTTGATTTGTTTAAGCCACGAACATTCCAAAAGAACCCTGACATTAATGATGTTTAGTTGTATTTCTCTTACTCTGATCTCTAGGGGGAAACCTAGATGATTGAGTAGAAGAAGCTGATAACACTTTGTGAGCTGTCTTTGATTCACGTGGCAAAGATTTTCTCGGCGGAATGACCTGCTGAGTCGCAACCTCTGCTTTCGTTTTCTGGGATGCCATCTCTGAACCAGAGATCACACATATCTTCCTAGCCTCACTCGGATCAAGATCTTTCTCAATAGTAGAATCATCCCCTGCGTCGTCATGACCGCTAAGTGTAGAAAATGCGTTCGAGAGAAGAGAAGTTTCCCCATACTGCAGCTGTTCCTGTCGCTTCCCCGGACTACGAGAGGATTTTGGTGGTGTAACCCAACCATGATCGTCACCATTTTTTTCCTCACTGCCAACGCTAGAGATAGGTGCCCCTATACTGAGATGCGTCTGATCTTTTTCCCTGAGCGCAGGTGCCTTTGCAACCTCCTTGGTAACTACCCCATCAGAAATCTCTTCTGGTAGTATTGGCGAACGGTTCTCCATCAGAGTTTCCCTAGATTGATCTTTAACCGGCGAGCTAGGTTTGTCTGCAGGTGACCCCACTTCAAACAACCACTACACCTTGGTGGCAACCAAGGATGTGTATACTTAACAACATCAAGCTCACCTTCCTCCTCACCAATGATAATATATTCAGATGGAAGCGTTTTGGTTAAATTCTCCTCAACCAATATGTGCGCCTCATCAAAACTCTCACAAGCCTCTGTTTTTGGGTGGAGCCGGATTGGTCTCCCCACTGCACTAGCCAAGAACTCCAGACCTTGCTCTGAAAACATTGACGAAGGAACATCCTTTAGTGTTATCCACATTTGTATAGACTTCATTGCAGGTTGGGCTTCCTCTACAAAAGGAGTCCACTTCGACACTACTATTGGGACATCCATGATATTCCACATGCCTCTATTCAGAACTCTTCATCTCACTCCCTCACTTTGATACGAAATTTGATTGTTGTTGCATTGACTTCATAAACATCAATCAACATTGTCTTATCACCTAAACGCCAGATCTTATTCACAATCATGTGAATTTTCCCCACATGTGGTGCCTTGTCGTTTAAAAATTTACCAATCACCTCCTTTGGAACCGTGACTCGCTCCTTCCAATCAAATACATCAACTACAAACTTTTGCTGAGTGAAAACATGTTTCTTTGCAACTTGAACCCAAGATTTTTTAACAACGGGAGCAGCCTGAGTCGAACCAACATCAGTCGAACCACCCTGCAGATTCACACGACCCTTGTCCTGCACGCAAACAGAATCCTGCACCCGAAGATTACCAGAACCCTGCTCCGTCTCACCAAAAAACCCGCAGAAACCTGCAACTGACTCTCCGCAACCTTCCCCAGTAAAAGGGGGCCTCCCTCCCACACCGGAACCTCTCCAGTTTGATCCGGAGATGTCGGCGGCGGTAGCATACTTGTGAAAACCGGAAACAAACCCTAATCGCCTTTCGAATCGCCCTCCACGTCAGCTTTCCTTAAAAAAACTCCCCTTTCCTTATTTCTAGATGACTTCTCTCTCTCTATCCCTCTCATTATTGCCAAACACTGATATCTTTTCATTTTTCCAGCGGATTTTACGCTGAAATTTTAGTTGGAATAATCTCGCCGATCATATCATATGAAACCTCAACTATTTTTAAAGATGGTTCATCTTGTAAAAATATTTTAAGGGAAGGATATTTTGGTATTAATCCTACTCCATAAAATTCTATTTACCCACAAAATCTGATAAAGTGGTATTCCTTTTAATTCTTTTTTGGTCAAATGCTATATAGCAATATTACCCTAGTATTTATATCTTACAGAATGTCTCTGTTTGTTTTCCTTTGAAGCTTTGATACAACAAAACTCAGGAGTGTCGACGCTATTTGCAAAATATTAAAAAAAATTATGTCGTATTATTTGGAAGGGAATTTTATGAGAAATGCCATTTTTGAAATTAAACTTTTTAGAAATGCCACTTTACAATTTTTCTTTCTAGAAATGCCACTTTCAATTTTGTGTTATATAGAAAAAGACAAAAATACCCATAAGTTAAATGATGGGAGAAAAAACAAATTTTACGCGAACAGATAAAAATAATGATGATGAGAGTTTTTGTGATGGACAAGTATCGTCACTTAGATAGATCTGGTTCACTAAGGAGAGCAAATGATAGAGTTGTGGTAGACAAAAATCAGGAGTTGAATCTGGTCCACCAGTGGTATAACACATTCAATATAAGCGTTAGCAGCAGAACTGCAGGGTGGACATATTATTTTGGTAATGATGGACAAGTTAAGTAAAACCAAGCAGATCTGGTCCACTTAAGAGATTAATGAACAAAATTTAGGTGGACAAAAACCTGTCCGGACGTTGAATCTGGTCCACCGGAAACACCACACATTCATTACATGCGTCAACAGACCTTTATGATGAACAAGTTATGTTGGTTAAGGTAGACAAGATAAGTACAACCAAGCGGATCTAGTCCACTTAAGAGATCGATGGACAAAATCGGGGTGGACAAACCTGACTGGGTGTTAGATCTGGTCCACCAGAGGTACATCATGTATATGTGTTTTGTGCCTTATAATTCGCCTCCAGATTGATGTAAAATTGGATTTTTGGGGGAAAAAGAAGATAAGTGGACAAACTCACAGGTATAGGAACTCCATAATTAGATCTGACGCTTTGGTCGAACTACGTCAAAGGCAGGCGGATCCGCCGGACTAGAAAATATGGAGTTTTGGTACACAGAGATTTAGTTTGGTTGCAACGTCACTGGACTGAGAGAGGTTGAGAGAGATTGAGATAGAAGAAGATGAAGAATCGTGGGTTAGAAAGAGAGAGATTTGTGTTTTGAAAAAAAAAAAAAATTTATGTTTAATAGAAATCAGGATATAGTGGTTTTTTAGCATTAGTATTGTGGCAGGCGGGAAAATGAATCATGGCACTAGGTAAAAAATTTGCTACTGTACATGACACAATCCATAGTGATTTTTTAGCATTACTGTTGTGACAGGCGGGAAAATGAATGAAGAAAGTGGCACTAGGTAAAAAGTTTGCTAGTGGAGCTGTTGCTCGGACAGAGATATTTTTTTTCCAAATGCTTGATGGTAAGCTGCTTCAAGAGCTCCGGTTGTGCTGAAGTTAAAGATTGATCACACATATCAGACTCCATCGAGAAATCACTAAAAAAATTCTCATAATAGACTTTACCTGAATGTCCAGCAAGATCCACAATGTCCTTGGTTCTTAACAGGACTTACAATACCATCATCTCGCCAATCTTTCTGCAGTTTACACAATCTAAAGACTCAGACCAATTTCTTCAGAAGAGTTAACCAACTATAAAAGAAGAGGAAAAAAATGGTTAACCGTGTCTGGAACTGCAGCTTCAGTGACCTTGTGGCTACCCTTCAAAGTAGCAGAACAGTTTTGAGCAGCTCCAAGCCTGTGTCTTTGAAACTCTTGCCATGTCAAATCAGCATATTCTGTAAAACAGAACAGATTCATTTATTAAACATAAACAATACTAACGTTTCTCAACCATCAAGCGAATCCAAGAATAAGTAAATCAAACAAAACGTTCTTGAACTATGTGAAATTGAGACGAGAAGGATCAGATCTCTTAGGAGATAAGACTTACGATTAACAGAGAGTTTATAAGGTAAGCTTTTCTTATTAGTGGATCTGATTAAATCAAGATTCTCTTTAAAAACTGAGAATCTTAACTTCATCTCCTCCATGCTCTCATACTTCTTCCCAAACCTTTCACAAAAAAAAACCCAAAAACAAAATGTCAGTTCAAAAACAAGTCAACGATGAGAATTTACCGGTGTGCGAATCGAGAAAAGGAGAGAACGTGACGAGACTGGCCTAAGATCTGAACGACGGTGTCTTCAAGCTCCCGGAGATTGTTGTCGGAGACCATTATGATCGGATTTGATTCATCGAATCCGATCTCTTTATCCGCCGTTGTTGCAGCTATGAGAATCAATAGGATCGAGGAAGATAAGAATAGTTTTGCAGACATGGCTTTGCTCTCTGGTTCTTACAAAAGCTTCGAAGTCAAGAAGAAGAAGAAGAACTGAAGAAGATTGGAGGGAGATTGGGTTTCTCTTTCTATGTTTTGTCGCGTTGGGTGTTATGTCTGGTCCGGTTTACACGTGACGAGTTTTTATTGGTTTTAGTTTTGGCTTCAATAATTGTATTGCTGATGTGTAAGGTGACGTGTAACGTGTAACGTATAACGGAACATTGTTTACTCTTCCACTATCTTGTTGGAAATAGGAATATGTGACAAGATAATTTAAAATAAGACTCAAATGATACTATAATTACTTTTTTTATTGTTAAAATAAACACAAATAAAAAAATATAATTACGGATTTTCATTTTTGCATTTTTCTGATTTATTTTTGTGGATTTTTAATTGTGAGGTTCATTCAAAATTAAGGATCATAGAACTATTATCTGTTCCAGAATTTATTCTGGTTTAATCTGAAAAATACGATTATTTGGAATGATTGTATTTGAAAATTAAAATCAAATCTTCATTGAAACAAAAATAAAATGTTATGGTTAACCATTTGATTAATCCACTGACTAAAGAATGACATTTACTTATTCTCCAGGAATTTGCGGATTTAGAAGGATATCCAAATTATAAAGGCTTCAACTGGTGACCAGTTTTTAGAAAAAGAATGGACAGGAATGTGTTGTTCCTCTTTGTTCCTCATTTTTGTTACCATTTATAAGTAACATATCTTCCAAATTCTGAAACATTCACCCCACACTATTCTTATACGTTCTTTTTTTTTTAGAAATTACAGAATAAATTTGTTCTTCTTCAATTTGTTAGTAGAACAAACAGGAAAACAAATTAATTATTATTTAAAAAAAAAATTCATGCAAAATCTAATAAATTGTAAAAAAAATTGATGATAACGTTCAAAAGAAGACCTCACGATAAAAGAAGGTACATGATAACGTCAAACTCTTCTAAACTTATATCTTTTGATTCAACTAGTTCCACAACTTATATTTTAAACAATTTGTACATATCCAATATCAAATTCAAACTCATCTTGATCTATCTCATAATTATCTAATGAACTGTTTAATAATTTAAGTCTTATAAAATACAACTATAAATAGTCTTCAGCACAAAAAACCATCGTATAGAAAAAAAACCCTATGATCGAGAGACGTAAAGGTGAAAAAAATAATCATACAATATTTTTTAGCATGACTTCTTTTGTTTTTTTTTTCTGTTTTGCTTACATTCTTGTGTTTGGTTTTATTAATTTATGTATTTGATTTTGATCTTTAGAAAAAACTTGGATTATGGCAAGTTCCCAAGAGACTAGTGGATCATCACGGCGTGGAGGTCTTTCAAGAAACAAAGGCAAATCAACCACTGCATCAGGGATCGATACCGAAGAAAAGGTATATATGTTTTGCATATAATTATTTATTAAATTTCAATGCATATAGGATGAATGTATTTAAACGAAACATGATTACTGAGTATGTATATATTATAGTATGTGTGGAAGGAAAGACATTGTCAAATTATGCTTGAACTCGTTATTACGGAGCTAAAATCAAATGACCACTCGAGTAAAATGCCGAATGTTGCTGGTAGAAAAAGAGTTGAAAACAAATTATTTGAGTTGACCGCAGAGAAGCTTGTTTGGGATAGTGAGATAAAGAGCAAAATTGAGTACTTGCATAAGCTTTGGCAAATTAATAGGCAACTGATGGAACGCACGGGTGTTGTTGTTGATCCGTCCACTGGACAAATAATTATGTCAACATCTTGGTGGAATGATTGAGTTGCTATAAGTCTCTTTGTTATCATTTATAATATTTTTATATGAATAGAAAATTTTATTCTAATATGTTTTGAATCATTGACAGGAATTTGGAAATAAAGATAAATTTGTTCGGGTTTTGAAGAACAAGCCTTTGCCCTTCAAAGATTTGTTGGACCAGATATATGGTCAACATGATGTCGATCAAGATGAACGTTACTCTCCGTTTACTTTTGGGGCACATCTCCAGGAGACACAATCTGCTTTGCCAAACACGGATGATGTAGTAATACCAGAAACACAAGAGGATGCATCAAAATCAAAAAATTGATGAAGATGATGAAGTGGATGATGAACCAGCAGCTGAAGAAACGAGATTAAATTGCTGAGCAAATATGATATGTAAAAAGACGTGGTTCTCAACGTCTATAGTTGATTATTTTTTATAATTATCATATTAGTATCACGGGTTACCAAAAGTTCCAGCAATTCATGTTTATGTGCGTGTCTCATGTTCGTACGTGGGTCTGATGCTTGTTTTTGATTAAATTTTTTTATTTTTATTTTTTTGTTTGTTCTGTTTTTTTGGTTACCATTTACCATACCATTTGTTCTGCTTTTTCTCTGCACCCATTCCTCTTCGTTCCTTTTTTTTAAATAATTTTTTTCTTATTTGTTCTCTTTTTTTCCTGTTCCTTCTCATTCTTTTTATTCCTCGATGGGTTACCAGTAGGAGCCAAAGAGTTTAAGGATTTAGGAGGATATCCAAATTATAAAGAGTTTGCTTGTTAGCAAATCTTTTAAGCCAGATCGGTTGGTTTGACATTATACGAAATATGTAGCTTACTTAGTTAAGTCGAGATATAAGTTAGTTCAAACCATGACGGCTGAAATTGGATATGGTCCGAGTTGTACTGCCCTGAAGGCTCAGGCTTGGAACCTCCGAATCCCAACAAAAATTAAATATTTTTTTTGGCAAATAGTGTCTGGTTCTCTCCCAATGACGGTGCGTTTAGCTTCTCAGGGAATTCAGTGTGACACGTTGCGTAAAAGATGTGATTATGCAGCAGAAAATATTTATCGCACATTCTTTGACTGTCCTCATTCTCGATGGGATTTGGTCTTCGTTAGTTGCCCTCAGGCATTTTCCCATATGAGTCGGTGTACTTAAATTTGGATTTTATTTTTTGGCAAAGGGACAGTCCCTATGGCTTTAGGAGCCACTCATCATTCGATAACCTGGCTTGTTTAGTTCTTATGGAAAGATAGGAATAAGAAGACCTTTCAAGGGATACAATCAGAGTCAATAGATGTTATTAATCAGGCTTTAGGTGAACAGTTAATGTGGGAGGAGGCCCAATTAGTCTCAAGGGTTATCCCAGATTCTCTGGAACCCTTGCATACCCTAGAACCGATTATTCGCTGTCAAGTTGATGGTTCTTGGAAATCATCAGAACCTAATTCAAGCATGAGCTAGTGGTGTGGTAATTGTGAGGATCAGACTTTAGTGTTGAGTGCAAGTTTTTCCCCTCTGCATTCGGAGTTAAAAGCTTTGTTATGGGCTATGGAGTGTTCTTTCCAAAGGAGGTGATTGTCGGAGGTATGAGACGGATTCTGCAGAGCTAGTTGCGATGGTGCAAGCCCCAGAGGAGTGGCCGGCCTTCTCTACGCTCCTTGATGAGTTTCAGGCTTTTTGTGTCTCCTTGCTTCCTTTCACTCTCTCCAAGATTCCTTGGACGTCCAATGTGAAGGCTGATTGTTTAGCTCATTTTTCTAGATCATTAGTGTCAGAATTTACTTTTATATACAACTTTCTTGCAATCAATCCTTATTTTAATTATTGTTAGGTTGAAAAAAAAAAATCTGCATTTTATACTAATATAGAAATATTGTATCACATGACATTTGTTAGTTAAGAAAATATTGTAAATATAGTTAACAAAATAGAATCAGCTCCATTTCAAGTAAATGACGGACCATATTATGGTTTCATCGACTGACGACTGTAATATTTAAATTTTGTAATCACTAGAAAACGCATACATTGTATAAGACTCTAACAAAGCTCAAATTCATTTTTTCTTTAGATTACTAAATAATTACAAGAAAATACTAAACAGTTATAATAATTTCAAAAAACTTTAGTTAATATTTTGAAAGCAAATTTGACATATATGCTTTAAAAAAAACATTTACATATAGTTTTATATGATGGGTATATTTAATGGTCATGATTCTAGTTAAGAAATCTACTTTTGTAAAAAAAAAAAAAAAAAAAAAGGCCGTGAATGGTTAGTTTGCAGAATCATAACACAAAATAGTTACAAAATATGGTGCCATTCAAGACCTAAAAAAACTAAAACTAAAACCAGTTAAAAACCACAAAAACATTCATAATTTAAAATTAGGTTTGTTTTTAAAAAACTTTGTTGGAAATTGGAAAAAGTAAATAGTTTATACAAAAAAATCGCTAAGTCAAACGAGGAAAGAAAAAATCCACAAGATAACTAACAAACAAAATCAAACTCACCATTGATCTCTCCAACAATATATCTCCTAACCTTTTTACTTCAAATGACCTCATATCTTTCTCAACGTTAGACTAACAAAAACAAACACAGACACCAAAAGTGGAAATGGAGAGTAGTACTAGTAGAACCTCTGGTTCTCGAGGCATCTCTTTCTGGTCAATCCTACTCCACTCTCTTTGGACAACTCTTATGGGAATCCTCTTCTTCCGTCTAGCCACCACAAATGGCCACAAGTTACCTTGCATCAACTTCTTCTCCATATCCGGAACATTACTCATTACCCTACCTTGGATCATCCAACTCCTCATCTCCTCGACTGTTATATTCCTCCATAAGTCCAAAGGTTACAACAACCTCATGTGGATTGTTCAGTCACCAACAATATCCAAAGAGGTTGGAGATCACAAGAAAGGTGGCACTTGTTCTGTTTCACCTTCTCCTTCTTCTACTCGCCAGGTTTTCAAGGAAAGTGATGCTGAAGAGATTGCGATAAGGATCGTGATTGGTGCTGCTGATGATAAAAGAGATTGTTGCTCTGTAGCTCCATTAGGCATGTTCATGGAGATTGAAGGAAGAAATAAGACCAAACTGCTCACAAATGGATCCACTTGATCCTTATAGTCTCTTTGCTTTTAGTGTTTCCCCTTTCATTTCTGTACTACTCTTAGATAATAATATCTCAGAACTTTGTTCATTGCTTTTTTGGTTCAGTTTTCATAAGAGCCCTGATTTGTTATTACAACATGATCAAAGACACAACCTCAATCACAAAAACAATGTATAAGCAATAGTTAATTAGACAAATTTGCCACATCTTAGTGTTACAGAAAAAACAAAAAAAAAACATCTCTACAACATAACTAAAACAAAGTTTAAGCATTAGGGACAATGAGACAGATGTGGTCTCTATGATGTACATTAAAGAAATGTGAATAAAAGTGGTTAAAATTTCATCTTCCATCACCATATATGATTGTGTGAGAAATGAACATTGAGTTGTTGGCAGAGGAAGGAGAGGCTGATCGTGCTGATACTGATGAGGCCACTGAACTGGAAGTGATTACCAACGATGGTATTCCCATTAAAACCGGAGTGGAAACACCAATTCCGGGAGTGTCTGGAGAGAACTCAGGCAATCTTTGGTGTCTGTTTATGTATTGGCCCACTTGCTCCATGTTAGGTCTTGCTTCTGGTACGATGCTTGTACAGAGCAACCCGAGTTTCAGAACGATTTCGACTTCCCCGGGTACAAACTTACCTCTCAATCTTGTATCTATAGCATTAAGTATAGAACCTTTCCTCCAGCATTCACAAACCCACTTTACCAAATGACGTTTCTCAACCGGCATCTCGGGATCAAATGGTCTCCTACCACATGTTACTTCAAGCATAAATGCACCAAATGCATACACATCGGTTCTTGTTGAAGTTCCTGTTGATGTTAGCTCAAGCGCCATGTAACCTATGGTTCCTACAGCTGCTGTTGCTGAGAGGTTAGCTCCATGATCATCAAACCTAGCCATCCCAAAATCTCCTAAGAACCCATGGAGATTTCCATTTAACATGACATTAGAAGCTTTGATATCTCGGTGTAAAACAACTTGACTAGCTCCTGTATGCAAGTAACATAGCGCAGATGCGATATCTCTCAATATCGCGAGTCTTTGAGACCAAGAAAGAGGAGGTTTATCGCCGTGGAACAAGTACTGATCAACACTACCTCCTTCCATGTACTTAGAGACCAGCAGTAACTCGCCTTTTCTTCTGCAATACCCGAGTAGAGGAACAAGATTCTTGTGCTGTAAAGTTCCCATTGTCACAACTTCAGCTACAAACTGTTTCATCCCTTGCCCTGCACCGTGTGATAGTCTCTTCACAGCTATATCTCCTAAAACAGGAAGAGTTCCTTTATAGACTTCTCCAAAACCGCCTTTACCAAGACGACCATCTTTGTTAAACCCTCTTGTTGCTTTGTACAAAGATTCGTAGGAATAACGAAGTGGACCGTATTCTTTTTCCCATGGCTCTTTAACTTCTGCATACTTCTTTCTCCTGTAGATATAAAACCCTCCAAGAACCGCGATTACTACGATAGCGAGTAGAACCAGTAGAGCAATAAGCAGATGAGATGTTTCATCCGGTTTATTGGGACGAGGAACCGTGGGAAGGTTAGAGGTGTCAAGACTCTGTAGCACTACTCTGCTTCTGCTGAAACTCCATCCTAAGATGTATTGATAACTAATCAATGATCCAGTCGCAGCCGAAAACCCTATAAACGCTTTTCGATCAGGGAAGATTGCTGTGAGATTGATAGTTCTTGACAAGAGAGGCTTACTCGGCTTCTGATATTTGAGTGGACCTAAAGTAACATTGAGTAGCGTATCTTCATAATCAATCCATACCTGAATACGATCTCCACTCAAGAGTTTCAAGCTTTTGTTCTTCCCTTCTCTGTCTGAATAATAAGAAGCTGAAGCAGAAACTACAGACCGGAGGCTGTTCTCGTCTATACCGACATGGTTTTTGTCGATATCATCAAACTCAGCGCTCAGAACCGTATCAAGCTCGATAGCTAAAACATGAGAAGAAGGAGATCCATTAGTTGAGATGTTGAAGAGTCCTAAGTATTGAGTTGGAACTGCTTGTGTAAGATCCATTGAAGATGATAGAACAAAGGCAATCCCATGACCACCGTCACTTCCTGGCTTAGGAACAAGAGCGCAAACGAAATGAGTCGAGAAAGAGATAGACTGAGATGAAGCTGAACTGAAATCGAATGGTCGGTTATAAAAAGCATGACCCTTTTGTTGAGTCGTGGCGTTGGTTAGCTGCAAAAGTCCATCTTGGAATTTCGCAGAGCCGTCAAGGTGAAGATTGGTTCGGTCTATGTTAAAGCCATTGTAGACGAAACTTAAGTCTTGTTGACTTGAAAAGCAAATCAGATTAACAAATAAGATTAAGAAGAGACAAGGATGAAATCGTTGTGCCATTAGTAATGAGAAAAAAAACCGAAAGACCAAGACAAGTTTGGGTTTGTGTATATGAGTTTTGTAAATCATTAGTTCTGGTTATAAGGGACGGCTTCAAACACAATTGTCTACGTTCCAAGTTCAAGAATAATATTCCCTCTAGGAAACAAAAGAGTTGACTTGAGACTTTTTATTATATATAATCGTGATAATTACTCTAAAAAATAATAGTTTTCTCCGTTTAAAAATCTACTAATTGAGAAAATGTATATGGTCGACTATCGTTTTAACAATGTCAAGTCGGATTAAATTAAAGCGAAATAAACCTCAAAGTAAACCATTATTGGTGAAGTGATCCATAGTAAGACTAAGATTCTGAAGTTCTATGACTTTGAAGACGAAGTTGTGGTGAGTTCCGAGTCAACTGGAGAAGAAGATGGGGTAACGTGTTTAAGAAGCATTCGGTAAAAGCCTTACTTTGTCAAAACCACACGAACCGGTCAACTTAAAAAGATAAGATATCGTCTTGCTTCCATAATAGTAATGATTTCAATTTTTTTTTAAAGAAGCAAATAGATGATAGATACTTTGTGGCTCTCTCCTTTGTGATTTTCTTGGATCCCTTCCTTTTTGAGATAGTTGTATAACTAAAATTGATACTTGACTAATAATCTACCTTCAAATTGAGCTAAATTGATAGGATGATTGATACTTGAGGGTTAAATTAGAAAGGAGAGAGAAAAATGTCTATTCTCCAAATTCCTAAAAAGTGTGTAGTTTCCTAATTTTTTTTCATTTTCTTTGTTTCATCACTATTCACTAGCACAAGATTTAATATTCAGAACTTGTTTATTACTTCTTTGATTCAATTTTCATAAGAACCCTGATCAAGGCGGATCCACGTTAGAGTAGGGAGGGGCAGTTGCAACTGTCAAATTTTTTTAGACTAATGCTGTTTTATAACAGTTTTGAATTATGCCCCTGGTAATAAATTCTTTTTTGCCCCTATTATTCAGGTTTTTCTATATTCACACGTTTTTTTACATCAAATGCGTCTTCCAATCTATACAAAACCAAGTTAAAAGTCCAACTTGCCTATTTATTTTACCAATATTTCAACCCGTATACTTTTAATAGCATTGTGTTACTTAAAAACTTAACCAATTTTTTTAAATGGGTTGTCTTTCTTAAATAAAATTTGAGTTATATTTTTCACCAAAAAACTTGAATTCTTATAGAAACTTTTTTCCGTTTCAGTTAAAATTTGCCCCGGCTAAATTTTTTTTCTAGATCCGCCACTGACCCTGATTGTTTATTACAACATGATCCATAAATTATAGGAGAGTTATATATGTAAAGGATAAATGTGTAACTAGTAATGGTGAAAACCCTATGGATCTTATGTATATATATTGTACAAACATCTCAATAATATAAAAGTCTTTCCTTACATGGTATCAGAGCATTAGGATTCAAAGACCTAGTTTTTTTTTTCTTCTCGCCGCCTCCTTCTTCTTTCTTCGACTTTTCTTCCTCCTTGCTCCTCTTTCCATGGCGTCCTCTTCTGATGTCATTGACTCATCTGCTACCACAAACCTCCACACGATCAATATGTCGAACGTCACCAAGCTCACTGCCTCCAACTTCTTGATGTGGAATCGTCAAGTGCGTGCTCTGCTTGCCAGCTATGGTCATGCCGGTTACCTCGACAGATCTGTGGCTGCACCGGCTTTTACTGTTACGACGAATGGTGCTACTACGGTCAATCCTGATTACACGTTCTGGGAGCGCCAAGATCAACTCATTTACTCTTCTCTGTTGGGTGAAATTTCGGTGGAGGTTCAACCGGTCTTGTCTAAAACCACCACCTCTGCTCAGACTGGAGTCTTCTCTCCTCTACCTATGCTCGTCCAAGTTGGGGCCACATTAAGCAGATCCGTGAACAGATCCGCACGTGGAAGAAGGGCTCTCGTCGGTCGATGAATACGTTCAAGGCTTCATTACTCGTTTTGATCAGCTTGCTCTGCTTGGGAAACCTTATGAACCTGAAAAGCAAATTGATTATATTCTCGCCGGACTTCCAGAGGATTACAAACCGGTGATTGATCAAGTTGATGGACGTGACACACCCCCGTCTTTAACAACGTTGCATGAAAAATTGATCAACTATGAGTTGAAGCTTCTCTCCCAAGGTTCAGTTTCGTCGCTTGTTCCTGTCACTGCTAATGCTGCGTCTTACAAGAGTTATGGCAATAACAAAAATCCTCGTTCCTCCAACCGCTATGCCCCTCGCGGTCAACACCATCACCCTCGAGGATCTCAAGGCCGTGGCTACCAAGGTCGTTGCCAACTCTGTGGTGTCTTTGGCCATAGTGCGCGAAGGTGTTCTCAGTTCCAGGCGTCTGGCTCCGCTTCTACCTCCTCCGGTGGTAGTTATACACCGAGCATGCCATGGCAACCTCGTGCCAATGTTGCAACCATTCCCCCATATAATCCGGCCAATTGGATCATGGATAATGGTGCTACGCATCACTTGACCTCTGATTTATCCAATCTTTCGCTTCATCAGCCTTACACCGGGGGCGAGGAGGTTGCCTTAGCTGACGGCTCTGGTCTTAAGATCGCTAATACGGGTTACGGTTTACTTCCTACACCTTCTCGACATCTTGTTTTAACTGATCTTTTATATGTTCCGGATATTAGCAAGAACTTAATCTCTGTGTATAGATTATGTAATGCTAATAACGTTGCGGTTGCCTTCTTCCCTGCTCATTTTCAGGTGATGGATCTGAACACGGGGGTCAAGTTACTCCAAGGCAGAACTAAGAATGGGTTGTATGAGTGGCCGGTACATCAAAACTCCATCAACGTTTTTGCGACATCACTCTCACCAAAAATCGATTTCTCCACTTGGCATCTTAGACTTGGTCATCCCTCTCTTTCCGTTTTAAAATCAATTGTCTCCATATTCTCCTTACCTCTTTCTTCTTCCACACAAAAAACTTTGTCTTGCTCAGATTGTTTTATCAATAAAAGTCACAAGATTCCATTTGCTTTAAACACAATTACCTCTTCTCAACCTCTTAAATACATATATACTGATGTGTGGTCTTCTCCTATAATATCCTCTGAAAAATTCAAATCTTATCTTGTTTTGGTTAATCACTTTACAAGATACACTTGGCTTTATCCCCTCAAACAAAAACCTCAAGTTAAAGATGTTTTTGTTGCCTTTAAGGCTCTAGTGGAGAATCGATTTCAAACCAAAATTCGCACTTTGTATTCGGATAATGGTGGTGAGTTTATTGCCTTACGTTCGTTTTTGGCTCAACACGGCATCTCGCATTTCACTACACCGCCGCATACACAGGAACATAACGGTATCTCCGAGAGGAAGCATCGACATATAGTTGAAACGGGCCTCACGATGCTTAATCATGCTTCTGTACCGTGTTCTTATTGGCCTTATTTCTTTGCGACGGCGATCTATTTGATCAATCGGATGAACACCGATGTGCTTCAAGGCGACTCTCCCTACATGCGTCTTTTCAAGACAACACCAAACTATCTCAAGCTACAAGTATTTTGATGTGTCTGCTACCCTTGGTTGCGTCCATATCGCCACAATAAGCTTGAGCTGCATTCCACACCGTGTGTGTTTGTAGGGTATTCACTCACACAAAGTGCGTACTTATGCTTGGACGTCAAGCAATACCGGGTTTACGTATCTCGGCATGTTCAGTTCGAAGAAACACAATATCCCTTTGCTACCACTCACTCGTTCAGTGTATCACCTGTGCTTGTGCCGTCGACCACCGTTGATTCACACAGTTGGAATTCGGCCACTCCGTTGCCACTTGCATCACCTTCACCAGCCCCTTCTTCTGCGCCTCCGTGTTCAGATCGTCACTCTCCAGCACCACCGACATCACCGGCAATAGTAACGTCATCTGGTTCTCCGGTGTCGTCCCGTACACCGGACATACCCTCGTCGTTGTCCCCGTCATCGTCGTCCGCCTCGCCTGATATCGATCATGAGACTCGCACCAAACGGGCACATGATCCTTCTCCATTTCGGCCCAACAAGGTCCAACACAACCTCTGAGCCCAGTATCACCAAGCCCAATTTCACCAAGTCCATCAAGCGATCCATCTCCACATTCATTGTCTTCTCGATCCGATACGACATCCCCATCCACTTTGTCTCCGACGCCTGATATTAACTCTCCGACTAGTGTGCCGTCTCCACCACCACAAAATCTACACCCAATGCAAACACGGTCAAAGAATTACATTAGCAAGCCAAAGACGAAGTTTAGTCTCGACGCTTCCCTTTCACCGGTCATTCCGACAACGGTTGCTCAAGCACTCAAGGATCCCAACTAGAGAAATGCGATGGCTGAAGAGATTAATGCACAAATTAGGGAACACTCGTGGGATCTCGAGGAACCGACGACTGCTCAGAATGTCATAAGCTGTAAGTGGATCTTTACCTTGAAATATAAACTTGATGGATCGATCGACAGGTACAAAGTCAGGCTAGTTGCTCGTGGATTCAATCAGCAATATGGCATTGATTATTATGATACATTCAGTCCAGTTATCAAATCCACGACTATACGTCTGGTTCTCGAGGTTTCTGTGAAATGTGATTGGGCGATTCAACAAGTAGACATCAACAATGCTTTTCTTCAAGGAACTCTTCAAGAGGAGGTTTATGTATCACAGCCTCCAGGCTTTGTGGATCGTGACAGACTTCATCATGGTTTAAAACAGGTTCCTAGAGCGTGGTATCAGGAACTGCGGCAATTTCTTTTACAATCGGGGTTCAAGACGTCTTTGG
This sequence comes from Camelina sativa, assembly GCF_030686135.1. Taxonomy (NCBI): domain Eukaryota; kingdom Viridiplantae; phylum Streptophyta; class Magnoliopsida; order Brassicales; family Brassicaceae; genus Camelina; species Camelina sativa. Next base: position 17,225,953 of record NC_141883.1, read on the forward strand.
CGGATAATTCACTGTTTATCTACAAACATGGTCGAGATTATATCTATGTTCTTGTTTATGTGGATGACATTATCATCACTGGTCCAACGCATTTGGTGAAGGCGTTTCATGCTTCCTTGGCTCATCGGTTCTCACTTAAAGACCTTGGTCCTTTGAGTTATTTCTTAGGCATTGAGGTGACTAGAACATCAAAGGGGCTTCATTTGATGCAGCGCAAGTACATCACTGATCTCTTAGCAAAGACGAATATGCTTGACTCTAAACCTGTTCCCACGCCTATGTCGTCCTCCTCCACACTTACGGCTTTGTCTGGGACACCACTTGCGGATGCCAAGGACTATCGAATGGTGGTTGGCAGCCTTCAATACTTGGCGTTCACGAGACCTGATATTGCTTTCTCGGTAAATCGTTTATCCTAATTTATGCATAAACGGACTAATGCACATTGGCAGGCGGTTAAGCGTGTATTGCGTTATCTTAATGGTACTCGCTCTCTTGGTATTTTCCTACGCTGAGATGCTCCGCTCACGGTCCATGCGTTTTTGATGCTGATTGGGGTCGTGATCGTGCCAACTACGTCTCCACCAATGCTTACATTATCTACTTTGGTGGTAGTCCCATCTCCTGGTCCTCCAAGAAACAGCGCAGTGTGTCTCGTTCCTCCACAGAATCCGAGTATCGCTCGGTTGGGAATACAGCCTCTGAACTGCGGTGGGTTTGCTCAGCTTCAAGAAATGGGTATTACATTACCATTAGCTCCTGTTATCTACTGTGATAACATTGATGCTACTTACCTGTGTGGAAACCCGGTGTTCCATACCAAGATGAAACACGTTGCTATTGATTATCACTTTGTCCGAGAGCACGTTCAATCGGGTGTCTTGCGTGTTGCTCACATATCTGGGGATGATAAGCTCGCGGATGCATTGACTAAACCTCTATCGGGTCCTCGCTTTCATACCCTTAATGTCAAGATTGGAGTGCAGAAACTCCCTCCATCTTGAGGGGGCGTATAGGAGAGTTATATATGTAAAGGATAAATGTGTAACTAGTAGTGGTGAAACCCTACGGATCTTATGTATATATATTGTACAAACATCTCAATAATACAGAAGTCTTTCCTTACATAAATCATAATTCCATATGCTCCTTCAATCAAAGACACTACCTCGCTCAGAAAAACCACATATATAAACATACATTGGAGTGTTACAGAAATATATGTAACCAAAATAAAAACATCTTCACAACAGAAATGATACAAAGTCTAAACATTATATATTGACAATAAGACAGATAAAATCTGCATCCTGTACACCAAAGCAATGTGAAGAAGGTTGTTAAATTTCATCTTCCATCACCATATATGATTGTGTGAGAAATGAACATTGAGTTGTTGGCAGAGAAAGGAGGAACTAATGGTACTGATAATGATGAGGTCACTGAACTGGAAGTGATTCCTAAGCCAGGTATTCCCATTAACACCGGAGTGGAAACTCCGATCCCGGGAGTATCTGGAGAAAAATCCGGTAATATTTGGTGTATGTTTATGTATTGCACCACTTTGTCCATGCAAGGTCTTGATTTTGGCACGATGCTTGTACAAAGCAACCCAAGTTTCAGAACCATTTCGACTTCCCCGAGTGTGAATTTACCTCTCAGTCTTGTATCTATAGCGTCAATTAGAGAATCTTTCCTCCAGCACTCACAAACCCACTTGACCAAATGACGTTTCTCAACCGGCATCTCAGGATCAAATGGTCTCCTCCCACATGTTACTTCAAGCATGAATGCACCAAATGCATACACATCGGTTTTAGTGGAAGTTCCTGTTGATATTAGCTCTGGCGCCATGTAACCTATGGTTCCTACAGCTGCTGTTGCTGAGAGGTTAGCTCCATGATCATCAAACCTAGCCATCCCAAAATCTCCTAAAAAAGCTTGAAAATGTTCGTTTAACATGACATTAGAAGCTTTGATATCTCGGTGTAAAACAACTTGACTAGCTCCTGTATGCAAGTAACAGAGCGCATATGCAATATCTCTCAGTATAACGAGTCTTTGAGACCACGAAAGAGGCAGTTTTTCGCCGTGGAACAAGTATTGATCAACACTACCTCCTCCCATGTACTTAGATACCAGCAACAACTCTCCTTTTCTCCTGCAATATCCGAGAAGAGGTACTAAATTCTTGTGCTGTAAAGTTCCCATTGTCACAACTTCAGCTACAAACTGTTTCATCCCTTGCTCTGCATCGTGTGATAGTCTTTTCACCGCTATATCTCCTAAAAGAGGCAGAGTTCCTTTATACACTTCTCCAAAACCGCCTCTTCCAAGACGACCATCTTTGTTAAACCCTCTTGTTGCTTTGTACAGAGATTTATAGGAATAACGAAGCGGGCCGTATTGTTTTTCCCATGGCTCTCTAAGTTCTGCATACTTCTTTCTTCTGTACCAATAATATCCCCCTAGAACCACGATTACTACGAGGGAGAGTATAACAAAAAGAACAATAAGTAGAGGAGATCTTGTTTTCCTCGGTTCTGTGAAAATAGGAACCGGGGAAAGTTTAGAGATGTCAAGGCTCTTTAGTAAAACTCTGCTTCTGCTGAAACTCCACCCTAAGATGTATTGGTTACTTATCAATGATCCAGTCGATCCAGAAAACCCTAGAAATGCTTTTCGATCAGGGAAAATTTCAGTGAGATTAATGGTTCTTGACAAAAGAGGCTTACTTGGCTTCTGATCTCTTAGAGGTGCTAAAGTAACGATAAGTAGAGTATCTTCATAATCAATCCATACCTGAATAGGATCTCCACTCAAGAGTATTAAACTTTTGTTCTTCCCTTCTCTGTCCGAATAATAAGAAGCTGAAGCAGAATCAATGGAGTGGAGGCTTTTAACGTCTATACCGACATGGTTATCGTCAATGTCGTCAAACTCAGCGCTTTGGACAGTATCAAGCTCAATAGCTAAAAGATGAGAAGAAGGAGATCCATTACTTGAGGTGTTAAAGATTCCTAAGTACTGAGTTGGATCTGCTTTTCTGAGATCCATTGAAGATGATAGAACAAAGGCAATCCCGTGACCACCAGGAACTCCAGGCTTAGGGACAAGAGCGCATACGAAATGAGTCGAGAAAGAGATAGATGGAAATGAGGCTGAACCGAAATCGAATGGACGGTTGAAGAAAGCATGACCCATTTGCTGAGTTTCGGCGTCTGTTAGCTGCAAAAGTCCTGGTGGATATTGGATTCTTGCAGGACCGTCAAGCTGAATATCAGCTTGGTCTTGGTAATCAAAGCCATTGTAGATGAAACTGAAGTCTTGTTGTTGACTCGAAAAGCAAATCAGATTAACAAAGAAGATGAAGGAGAGAAGAAGAAGAAGATGAAATATTTGAGCCATCATCGGTAATGAAAAAGCAGAGGCAAGCCTCGTTTGGTTTCTGAAATCACAAGTTCATGTCATAACTCATAAAGGATGAAGCACTTCAAACTCAATTTTGAACGTTCCAAGTCGACGAAATATAACAATTATTCAACTTTCCAAGTTCAAGAATTATATTATTCCCCCTCAAGGGTACAAAAAGAGTTGACTTGAGACTTCTTAATCTCTATAATGTGACCGTAACAACTAATAATTACTCAAAATATAATTGTTTTATTCGTTTAGAAAAGTATATGGTCTACTCTCTCGTTTTGACAATGTACTTTTTTTTTTTTTGGATACGAATACTAGAATAATTCAAAATTTCAAATAAAAGGTTTAAATACTAGAGTACTTCACAAAATTTAAGGGTTATTTGAGATATTTTTATGTGAAATATTGATATATTGAGCCGGCGGAAAACAAAGTTATACCCGAAATCTAAAGCTCAAAAAAGAGAAACCAAACAGGCGAACAACAAAAAATTCTCGAAAACATAATACGAAACTAAGAAAAAAAATTACAAAATTGAGAATTTAAACACGAGAAAATAAGACAAACCCTTAAACTAAAGACATATGCAACAAGGTTTAACCCTTATACAATACACTAGTTTTAAGATGCAAGAAAAACTTTTCTCTCCAATCAGAGCAGGCGAAAGACACAAGCAGATGAAGCAAGTGCTTGCGGCTGTTAAAAAGATAGGCACAAAATCGGCCTTTATTTTCGAAATATTAGTGTACCCTAGTGGTTAAGCCGTGTAATGTAGGTAACTTAGAAGTCATGAGCTCAAACCTAGCACAAACTACTTAGCTTCTTCATGTTAAAAAAATTTGGGCGGCTCTGTCTCGAACCACCTGTAGGTAACTGTGTAATGTAGGTAACTTAGAAGTCATGAGCTCAAACCTAGCACAAACTACTTAGCTTCTTCATGTTAAAAATTTTTGGGCGGCTCTGTCTCCAACCACCTGTTAAATATATAGGCAAAAAATCGGCCTTTATTTTCGAAATATTAGTGTACCCTAGTGGTTAAGTTGTGTAATGTAGGTAACTTAGAAGTCATGAGCTCAAACCTAGCACAAACTACTTAGCTTCTTCATGTTAAAAAATTTTGGGCGGCTCTGTCTCCAACAACCTGTAGATGAGATTTAGTAAGGATGCCTACGAACAATCCAAAGCTAACATCAACCATCTCCTATTTGTAACTAAGCAATGATTGAATTAAAATATTTCAGGTTAGAAGAAAAAAAAAAAAAAAAAAAAAGTTACAAGAAAAGGAAAAAGACATTTCATTCAATTAAAGTTGATCAGACATTCTAGATATTTCAGATTACAAACTATAAAGAATAAAAAACATAGAGATATTTACTGATTTGGGGCTTTATTGGGCCAAATATTTGAAATTAGGTATTATTGTCCATACTCTCAATTTTTGGTATTTTTAGTTTATAGAGAAATACTGTTATGTCCTTGCATTCTTCTTCTTCCTTCTCCACCCGACAACCACCATTGTTTTTTTTTTTTTTATTGTCGAATCGACCACAAATTCTTCTCTAAATCAAAACCATCAATGAATTCAATATATTTATGTTGAATGAAGAAATCTAAACCCTAAGGAGATAATATCTTGTGAACCCAAGGGCTCTAAACATTAATCGAATCTCGGATATTAATTGGAAAAGATGAAACACAATTTGTCGATTCAATCAAAGAAGATGATGTAATATTAACCAATTAACACATACCCAAAACAAAAGCATGAAATTCTTCTTTTATTCTTGGCAATTGAAATCTTAATTTCCTTCTAAAACCTTCAAAATCATAGATTAAATAAAAACTAAACTGTTGAAAGGAAGATAAGAAACATTCCTTGACTACACCTCGGCCAGATGCAAAACAGAAAACGGGGAGCAGCCACTGGCATCGGCAAGTCTTCTTGAAGCCATGGTGGAGATCTAAGAATCGTAAAAAAATTTGGTTGACGACGAAAGAATACATTTTCTATGTGAGAGGGTTAATTTGGTCTTTTTGATTGACAACAAATGCCTATTTCGACAAGTCCGGACTATAAGTCCCAATTCTATAAGAAACTGAGAAAAAAATGCCTAATTCTATAATTTATCCAAAAAACATACAAAATGAGGAAAAAAAAAGATGAATAAATTACAAAAAGCTCTATATTAATACAAAAAAAGATAAAATAAAATTAAAGAGTTTAATTATAGAAAACTTTACGATCGCTGAAGCTTCAACACCGTTTGTTCTTTCCTTGTTCTCCGCCGCATTGTCTCGTCTCCATGAGAGATCATCAAACTCACCACCCCAAAGAAGAACCTTCTCCTTCTTCTTCTTCTTCCTCTTCTTCTACATTCCCCTCACCACCAATCTCTCTCTCGCTTCCCAATTCGAAACGTGACTTTTTTCCATTCCCTCGAATCGAGCAAAATAGCCTCGCATCAACAACAACAACACTTAACCCTAGATTGATGTAATCAACCTGATTCATGGGTATGTGTTTGATCGATTCTCTTTTCTAATTAGATCCCCTTTATAATAACAATGGTTGATAAGAATGGTTCTGCAATTGGGTATGTAGCTCGGAACCTCTTACTATCCTTATTCGTCGTCACCACCATCTTATTCGCTCTCTCTTGTTACTTCGTATTGCGTTCCACTGCTCACAATCGTTTCCTCAGCTCCACATTCTCATCTAAATCGTTCGTTGATGATGTGAATCTGAAAAAGCTAGTAAAGAGAGAGAGAGATGAGCATTGTAGTAGTAGTAGTAGTAGTAGTAGATGTGTTAAGGATGGTCCTCTTAAGGTTTATATGTATAACATGGATCCTGAGTTTCATTTCGGATTGTTAGATTGGAAACCTGATGGTAAGGGTAGTGATAGTAATGTATGGCCTGATGTTCAGAAGTTTATACCACCTTACCCTGGAGGGTTGAATCTGCAGCATAGTATTGAGTATTGGCTTACATTAGATTTACTTGCGTCCGAGTATGAGAATGCTCCCAGGGAATTTGCTGCGAAACGGGTTTATAACTCGACTGAAGCTGATGTGATCTTTGTGCCGTTTTTTTCTTCGTTGAGTTATAATCGGTTTTCTAAAGTGAATCCTCATCAGAAGATTAGTAGGAACAAGGATTTGCAGAGGAAGGTGGTTAGTTTCTTGACTGCTCAAGAGGAGTGGAAGAGATCGGGTGGGAGAGATCATGTGGTTCTTGCTCATCACCCTAATAGTATGTTGGATGCTAGAAACAAGCTGTTTCCTGCGATTTTTATACTCTCTGACTTTGGTAGGTATCCTCCTACTGTGGCTAACGTTGAGAAAGATGTCATTGCGCCTTATAAGCATGTTATCAAAGCTTATGAGAACGATTCGTCTGGTTTTGATAGCAGACCGATTCTGCTTTATTTTCAGGGTGCTATCTACAGAAAAGATGTGAGTCTATTTTTGTTGTTACCTTGCTTTAGCGCTTGAATTTGAGATATGTTTGAGTCCTTCTGATCAAATACTAAATAAAGTTTTGCTTCCAATGTGTCATATATATATATTTCAGGGCGGGTTTGTGCGTCAGGAGTTATTCTACCTCTTGCAAGATGAGAAAGATGTGCATTTCTCGTTTGGGAGTGTGAGAAATGGAGGCATAAACAAAGCAAGCCAGGGGATGCACAACTCCAAGTTCTGCCTCAACATTGCTGGGGATACTCCTTCATCGAACCGTCTCTTTGACGCTATTGCCAGTCACTGCGTGCCTGTCATTATTAGTGACGACATTGAGCTTCCTTTCGAGGATGTTATTGATTACTCTGAGTTCTCGGTGTTTGTTCGCACATCTGATGCATTGAAAGAGAACTTTCTAGTTAAGTTGATTAGGGGAATAAGCAAAGAGGAATGGACACGAATGTGGAATAGATTACAGGAAGTGGAGAAACATTATGAGTTCCATTTCCCATCGAAGCCAGATGATGCAGTCCAGATGATATGGCAAGCGATTGCACGTAAAATCCCGAGTGTTAAAATGAGGATTCATAAGTCTAGAAGGTATTCTGGATCTGCTTCTGAGACAGGGAAAGAATCAAGATGGTCGTCATTGATACCTCGGAGTTTCTGGTGAATAAAGATGAGATATTTTTGGACTTCAAATTGTTTTTTTTTGTTTTTCTTTTGTGTAGAGAGAAGTTTATGTTGGATCAGATGATTTGTGAACTTTTTCTCCAAATCATAGGTTATAGAGAGATAGTCTTTCTTCTAATTAGGTTTCTGCTTTTCACCAAAGAAACAATAATAATGTTGTAACTTGATTTGTTAATTTTGATCTCTTTTTTGTTAGATCTTCTACTCAGACTTCTCATCTTCATGTCTTATTTCAAATTCTGACATCTGAGGGTCCTAAACACCAACCTGTAGTGGCAAACTTGGATTATTGTTCAAATTCACAGGTAAGCCTGTCCAGTGCTGAAACTTACAGATTCTTGGGTTAAATGGTGAGTTTCTCATCTGCATTTTCCAAACTGTTTTGTAGTTACAGAACGGCCCTTTTGATTCAAAGAACAGTATGAAAAAAATTTCAGTTTACAAAGAAATGAAGTTAACACTGTTTTATTTGTCAACTGAGACCTACAGAAGTTTGAGTACAACATCAACCGACAACATTATCAACACTTAAGTTAAAACATATAAGCAGCCAGACAGATTTAGATGCAGAGAATACACAGTTTGTTAGAACTTTCATCTTCCATGCCCGTCCAAGATCGTGTGAGTAACAAACATAGAAACTGATGAGTTCCTTAAACTGGGAACCCCAATGGCAGATAATGCTTCGACTGAAACCGGCATAAAAGCCCCAATACCTGGAGTAGACGGCAAGAAATCCGGCAAGGGTAAGTCCCGGTTAAGATATTGCACAACTTGTCCCATGGAAGGCCTTGCTTCTGGCATAGCATTTGTGCAGAGCAGCCCAAGTTTCAGAACCATCTCAACTTCTGCAGATATAAATTCTGCTCCCAATCTTGAATCCCTTGTCTCGAGTAAACAAGCCTGTTTCCAGCATTCAAAGACCCACTTGACCAAATACTGCTTTTTGACTGGTAGCTCAGGCTCCACAGGTCGCCTTCCACAAGTTACTTCAAGAAGGAACGCACCAAAGGCATACACATCGGTTTTCATAGACGTCCCTGTTGTTATTAGCTCTGGTGCCATGTAACCTATGGTTCCCACAGCGGCTGTTGCAGATAAGTTAGCTCCATGGTCGTGAAACTTGGCCATGCCAAAATCACCTAACCTCCCGTTGAACTCAGAATCTAACATGACGTTACAAGCTTTTATATCCCGGTGCAAAACAACTCGCTTGGTTCCTGTATGCAAGTAACTGAGAGCCGAGGCAATGTCCTTAATAATAGAAATCCTTTGAAACCATGAAGGAGATGTGTTCTCGTCATGAAACAAGTACTGATCAAGACTACCGATGGGCATGTACTCAGAGACCAGAAGTAACTCACCTTTTCTCCTGCAATACCCAAGAAGAGGAACCAAGTTCCGATGTTGTAAATTTCCCATGGTTACAACTTCTGCAACAAACTGTTTCATCCCTTGCTCTGCATCATGAGATAGTCTTTTCACAGCTATAACCCTGCCTCGGGGTAGAGTTCCTTTGTAGACTTCTCCAAACCCACCTTTCCCAACACGACAATCTCTAAGAAACCCATTTGTTGCTTTGTATAATGCCTTATAAGAGAACCGGTGTGGGCCGTATTCCTTTTCCCACCATTCTTTAACTTCTGCATACTTCTTTCTTCTGTACCAATACATTCCTCCAAGAACCATCAACACAGGGATCACTAATAAGACAACCAAACCAATATGCAATGGAGATAGTTTCTTATTTCCCTCTTTAGGAAGAGGAACCTGAGGGAGTTTAGAGAGGTCCAAGGTCTGTAATAGTTCTTTGCTTCTACTAAAACTCCACCCGAGTATGTAATGGTTACTAAGCATGTTCCCTGTTGATGCAGAGAACCCAACATACATCTTTTCTTGAAAAATGTCTGAAAGATTGATGGCTCTTGATATAAGAGGCTGATTTGGCTTCTCGATTTCTATAGGAGCTAGTGTCACATTTAGAAACGAGCCATCGTAGTCCACCCACACCTGTATAGGCTCCCCACTCAAAAGATCTATGCTTATATTCTTCCTTAAGACGTTGTTAAAGTAAGAAGGCAGAGCAGATTCAACAGATATAGGGCTGTTCACATCAATACCAACATGAGGCTTTTCCAACTCATTAAACTCAACTGTCTTAACAGTATCGAGTTCAATAGCTAGCAGATGAGGAGTAGAAGAAGAAGAAGTCCCATTTATAGGGTTGCTGAAGACTCCCAAATACTGAGTTGCGTATGCATGAGAGAGATCCATTGAAGGAGATACAACAAAGACAATCCCATGTCCACCAACACCTCCCAACTTTGGAGGAACCAACGCACACACAAAATGTGTATAGAACGAAAGTGAAGAAGAAGAAGAAGGATCAAAACTAAATGGCTGCTTGAAAAAAGCATGACCCATTTGCAACTCTGTAGTATTTGTCAACTGCAAAAGCCCACCTGGTACGATCCTGGCGTTCCCATCAATATAAAGATTTGCTTGATCGAAGCCATTGTAAACAAATCTGGTTTCTTGTTGAGTTGACAGGCAAATCAGATGAACACAGAGGAAGATCAAAACCAGATGCAGTCTATAATCCATATCTACGTAACAAGAGATTCTGAATTTTTGGTTATAGTACGTTTTTCTCTGATAACAAGGTCAAGTGATAACTTCAGTCTTCAAGACAAAGTCAAACTCAAATTTTTCAATATTCCAATCTTCTCTAAATTTCCTAGCAATTTCTATTGTCAGCCAACGCAATTATATTCCCAAAATAAGCATCATATAGTTGACTTCATGGCAATATAATCACAGATGACCGTGAAATATACCATAGTTATTGCATAATGTAAAAATCCATCTTGTAAATTAAGTACTGCAGGGGAGAAACATCTAATGGTCTACACTGGTTATTCTAAAGATCAACTGTAGCAAACAAATCAACTACTCTGTGATAGTATAATCCATCAAGCAAAACAAACAAAAGCAAGCTATATACTTTGTAGAAAAATTCAATGCTACTCTCAAAGGGGATCTCGAATGCTTGGGTACAAGCTAGTTCTATAGCATTTAGAAAGTCAAGAGTTAGATAACACACATATTCATTTAGATAGTCCACTTTATAATTTCAACAGAGACAATACCAAGCAAATGCACTTTGCTTGGTCAAAACTTTGATGAACTTTTTCTCCAAATCATAGGTTATATAGACAGAGAGAATCTTTTATTCTAATTTGATTTCTGCTTTTCACCAAAGAATCAATAATAATGTTTGTAACTTGATTTGTTGGTTTTTGATCTATTTTTGTTAAATCTTCTACTCAGACTTCTCATTTCCATGTTTTACGGCATATTTATGACTTCTGAAGGTTCTAAACACCAACTTGTAATGGCAAACTTGGATTATTGTTCAATTTCATAGGTAAGCCTGTCTAGTTCTGAAACTTACAGATTCTTGGATTAAATGGTGAGGTTTTCTCAGCTGCAAGCTTGAAAATCAAGAGATGAAAGAAAGAAAAATACATATGTAATGTAATATCCTCAACAAAGTTTCTAGGCTTCAGAAGACATTTGTAACTGCACAAGAATGATAAATATGTTTAATGGTGTTATAACTAGTACATACAATGTTGACATTGTATAGAGACATGAAGATCTGTTTTATTTATCAATTGATACCTAACGAAGTTTGAGTACAACATCAACCAACAACATAGTCAACGCTATAAGTTAAAACGTTTATGTAGCCAGACAGATTTAGGTTCAGAACATACATGGAAGCTGAAAAAATATAAATTCATGACAAAATAGTATTTAACTAGGTACTAACCCACAATAGACGATAGACCACAGGCTGAACTTTTTATTCGATGTAAATTTGTAATAATTTTTATTGTTGTTGTGTTATTTATAAGCATTTTGTGATTATAAATTATGTTTGTTTCTATAATAAATTTGTATATACAGTTTTTTTTTACAGAATTTGTATTATGTTGGTTTAAATTAGTTAAGAACCCTTGTTTACCTGTTGAGTAATTTAGAACACAATTATTAATATAATAATATATAGGAGACAATGAAGATATAATAATGTCTTATTTTAGGGGCAAATACATGTAAATTAGTTTCATTGAGTTTTAGTTTTTTTTTTTTTTTGTCAACTATTGGGCCACAACAAGCCGGCCCATTAGCCAAATCCCTACATTCGTAGGGAGCGGGACTCGATCCATGGTGTGATGATGCATTGTGCATTAAAGACTTACTTTTGGCCACTGCACTAAGGTCACTTCACTTAGTTTTCTTTTTTTGTTAATATAGATTTAGTTTTTTTTTTAGTTAACGAAATTGTTGGAAAATATGACATTTGTCTTTAGTACCCTTAATGATCCTATCCTTATTTGTACTATTTTAAATGGGATTTCATTGTAATTTTTTACCCATTCTAATGTTAGTTTTATAGTTGTACTTCTCGGTTAATACTTAATACAATAGTATTTGACCGTTAAATCTAAGGGTATGAATAGAGACATATGCAAATGGAATTTCAAATATTTTTTTCAAAAACCCCGTTATATCAAAAATCAAGTAACTTTTGTAGTTTTCGTTTTTTGAAGAAAAAAAATTGTTTACGTTTTCAGAACAATCTATTAACTAATGGACCGAAATTTTTACCCAACTACCAATTATCCAGTGGTTCAATAAATTCCACATTGGATAAAGCAAGTTTTTTGGGTGGAAATATAAAGCAAGTTTAATAATCAGCAAATATTTTAATAAATAGTTTTAAATGTCTTTTTCATTTAAACTGTTTATAATTATTATAAATGACATACTTTTTATATGTCTTTTTTTTTTTTAACCTTATTTAATTATTTAAACTAAATTTATAATATAATTTGTTTTTTCTTGTCAACTTAAAGGAAAAACAGATTTATAGATTTTAAATAGTCGTAGGTTTTATTACTGATATGAAACTTACGACTAGACTAGCATCAACTATTTTCAGTGTTCAAGAAAGCGCTAGGCGGAATCTGGGCGGTGATCCAACGCCTAGCGCCTAGAACGCTTAGTCGGGGTCTAGATGGTTTTTAGGCGGTTTAGGCGTTTACAACATAAAACATTATATATATATATATATAATTATATTAAAATATATGTTATAAAAATAAAAATTTTATAAATTATAAACAATGGTAAGAAAAATACATTTATTTAAGTTATATTAACAACATATAAATATTTATAATTACATATATAGATATAAAACATAATAATTTAATTATATGTAATTTAAAAATCAAAAATAAATATTAAAATAAAATGTATGTAATTTTAAGCGGGTTAGGCGGTCATCTAGGCGCCTGCTGAGCGCCTAGCGCCTAGACGGCGCCTAGGCGGCCGCCTAGACCGCTTTCTTGAACACTGACTATTTTACATTTTTGTTTGTGAATAGTACACTTTAACACACATTTTTTTATCTTTTGTTCCATTTGAGACACTTTTTTGAGATATGAGACAGTTTTTATGAGTTTTGGGCAACTTTTGTACTGTTCTTTTCTTTCTTTTTTTTGTCAACCATTGATCCACAACTCGCCGGTCCATTAGCCAAATCTCTACATTCGTAGGGAGCGGAACTCGATCCATGGTGTGATGGTGCCTTCTACAAATGGACTTACCTCCTGCCACTCCATTTAAACTGTTCTTTCTTTTTTACTTGCTCATATAAAATTCCATTCCCCTGCCAACAAAATCAGATACTCGCAGTTATAATCGTATTGTTATTTTTGTTTTTCACATTCGGTTCTAGAATAATATGACACACCAAAATCTCATATTTAAGTTCTTCATTACAAAACATCACTCATCATTTGTCCAACATAAAATACTTCTCATATCATCTTTTTGCTCGATGTCTTTTGCTGCTCCCAACCTGTTCAACATAGGGCATCAATATTTGGGCGATGCGAGCGGAAACTCATGTTGAGCGTTTACACAAGCCGGTTTACACCGCTCACAACAAAACAAAAGTTGCTATCTTTTCTAGTAACACAAACATGATTTGTCTAGTTGTTTATGCGTCGCTGTGTTTGTTTCGTTAACACTGATGGCTCCTCAACCTTACAAAGGTTTACCTACATTGTTTAAGATTGTGAAACTTAAGCTAAACATCAAAATCTTCGACAAGGAAGCCAACAATCTCACTATTGCTAATCATGTAGCTATGACAATGATCATGAAAAAGAAGTGTCGCCTCTCTGACCGCCTTGACTCGACGATAATATAACAATGACAACTACCATAATCATTGCAATAATCTAATCCATCATGATAATTAAATACTGCTGGAACTACCCTCTTGTAGAACTACTTCATGCTACTCTCAATTGAATCTCAAATGTTGTGGGAGTACAGATGGTTTCTACTAGCACATTCAGAAAGTAATGAGTTAAATAAGCATTCTCTAGTCTTAGGACATCTCCATTGGGGGGATTTAGGGGGATTCAGTGAAGACTCTTATGATAAATAAGATCAAAAATAAATCAAAATTGAATTAAAAATTAAGAGGCAACTCTTATTCTTATTTTATAAACAGTACATTATATATTGTTTAAAAAGTCTAAACAGTACATAAGAGACTCAAATTTAAAACCCACCATTAGACTTGTCCTTAGTATATTCATATGTGCCACAAACTTTAGAGTATAAATTTTTCAATCCAAATTTTTTGTTAGCTGACCAAGTCTTCTCTGAAGGATTCCAAAACGTTTATGGACACATCCACTTCGAAACAGTCAATATAATGGTTGTGGAAGCCCAAACGCACGAACCGGGTAAACCAATTTAAACCGAATTTGATTTTAACTAAATCCAAAGAAAATGGATTTGAACCGTTTCTAATTTGTTCAAGAGTCAACAAATTAACAAATGTTTTAATACACGACACGAATTAACAAAATACTTAACTGTTATACCACTCAAAATTTATATAAATTCATCCGATTAAACGCGATTTTTAAACAGTATAATTAAACAGACAGTTAAAGAGTAATCGAACAGTAAATAAAGACATGAAGAAACATTCACAAATTAGGATGATTGTTCTAGAGAAAACTTCATTATCTGCCACTGTTTGTCCTGGAGAGACTCGACTCGATGTCTTCCGGTTCAGAAACCACGTTTAGAGAGTTCTTAGATTCCAATGGATGTTCAACCTCCTTTGAGTTGTTAGCTGAGGAAGAAGAGGCGGAAGGAGCTGACCAGTTTCTTGAAGTAAATGAGACGTTAAGCGAGGCTGCATCAACCACCACAGGAGTAAACGAACCGATTCCAATCGTGTACGGTGAAAACTCTGGCAATGGTAAATTCCCGGCCAAGCAAAGAACCACTTGTCCCATTGCTGGTCTAGATTCCGGCACGATGTTTGTACACAACAACCCCAGTTTCATAACCAACTCGACTTCCTCTGGTATGCACTCTTCTCCCAATCTTGGATCTTTAGCATCAAGCAAAGAATCTTTCTTCCAGCATTCACAATCTTGGATCTTTAGCATCAAGCAAAGAATACTTCTTCTTCCTGTGGTAATAAACTCCCGCAAGAACAACCATTACTATGATAGCAACTCCAACGGGCAGAGAAATAATCAGAACATATGGTGTCTTATGCTTAACTCTAGGCGAAGGAACTCGAGGAAGTTTTGAGATGTCAAGTAGCTTCAATGATTCCATGCTTGTGCTGAAGCTCCACCCAAGAAGATAATGGTAACTAACTGCCGTCCCTGTTGCTGCAGAGAAGCCAACAAACAATCTTCTACTCTGGAAAAGTTCTAAAAGATTGATGGATCGTGTCAAAAGAGGCAAACTTGGCTTCTCAGCTTCAAGAGGTGCTACAGAAACATTAAGTAGAGTTCCTTGGTAATCAATCCAGACCTGTATAGGGCTCCCACTCGAGAGGTTTATGCTCACATTCTTCTGTTCTGTCTTGGAAAAATAAGAAGCAGGTGCTAACTCGACTGAAATGGGGTTGTTGACATCAATCCCAACGTGGTTATTGTTCGTCTCAAGAAAATCTGTGTTTCTAACGGTGTCGAGCTCAACAGCAAAGAGGTGAAAAGAAGGAGATCCATGTGTTGAGGCGTTGAAAACCCCCATGTATCGAGTTGGTTGCGCTCGAGTGAAATCCACAGAAGGAGATATCACAAAGGTAATGCCGTGGCCACCTTCAAATCCCGGTTTAGGCACCAGAGCACACACGAAATGTGTTGAAAACGAGAGTGGTTTAGAAGAGCTGAACACGATTGGCTTCTTGATGAAAGCATGACCCATTTGATGCTGTGAATCTTTTGCAAGCTGGAGTAATCCATTGGGAAGTAATGTAGCAGAACCATCAAGAGAAAGATTCGCTTGACCAAAGCTGTTGAAGACAAAACTGGTAGCTGTTGATGAAGTTGTGAAAGAGATAAGATGAAAAGAGGAGATCAGCAACCAGAACAGAAGCAATCCATTAGACATTACTTCTTATGAAAACAGAGAGCTTCGTCTAGCTGCAGAAGAAATAATGGAAGTAATTATGATTACAACAATTACAGAGTGTACTAGCATCTGCATCTATATCTTTATTGGCATTATACAAACTGAACAGTAACAGCTAGATAAGAGTATATAAATCATCATAACTTCACGTGGTTAATGTTCAAAATCCAAATTTAACAAAACTAATACAAATTTAGTCCAAAGTAACAAATGAAAGTGCTGGAAGAGTACTTAAACAAAGAGAAAATTTTATTATATTAATCATTCATTCATGACATGTGTCTTGGATTTAGTACCCATAATCTTTCACCGGATTTTCCTCATACTGCAGCAGCTACTTATATAATTTCTTATGCTTAGTAAGAAAACAAATACTTAAATATATTCCAGATCAGAAGCAATCCACAAGTTAAGAGAGTTTTATCCTTCTCTGATCAAACTTCGCTGGCTGCAGAAAACAGGACGTGAACTTATTTTAATGGTAATCACTGCCTACCAGCAATCCAGCATCATATGCTGATATGTTTTTACTTTTCATTGGCATTACTCTTAACAATTTTGTAAATTTATATATTCTAATCCCAACATCAGCCAGAAACAAATGAAAATGCTACACGCTGTAGCCACATAGAAAAATTCATTAAATGAATCGCTAGTCCAGTATATGGTTTTTAATTGGTGCCATCAATAAACTAGTACAGTATATGGTTTTTAATTGGTGCCATCAATAAACTAGTACAGTATATGTTTTTTTTTCCTTTTTTTCTTCTGTCAAAAATAAATAAGAGGTTTTGACTCTAGAAAAGATAATTAACAAAATGGCAATTATAGTTTGGAAAATGGCAATTTTGACTAAATTTCCTTTTATTTTCTCAAAGAATTATTTATTTATATGAACTGAAAGGGGAAAGTGCAATAACTTTTTTTACTCTGTTTCCTTCCTTTACAAAAAAAAACCCCTAATAATGGTTGCGCTAATGGCGGTGAGAAAGCTTCCACCAGAACTAGAAGAAGAGATACTCGTTCGAGTCCCACCTCGATCTCTCGTTCGCTTCAGATCCGTTTGCAAAGGATGGAACACTCTTTTCAACAATAAGAGATTCGTCGATAGAAACTTTGCTTGCGGTCGCCCAGAAATCTTGTTAAAGACGCATTCCCATATTTATTCGATAAGCTTCGATCTCAACAACGACGACACATCTATAAAGATTAGTGATTTATGATTTGATTTACGCGGTCCCCGTTATGATCTCAACGGGACCTGCGATGGTTACTTGTTCTTGTACAACTCTGATCATGGAGCCGTGGTTCGAAACCCGTTATTTAATCGGACTGAATGGATTGACCCGGATGATCAGCATCCACGTAGCAGCAGTCCGAGCATAGGTTACGATGGTAGTATCACCGAAAAGAGTTACAAGATTATTGGGAGTTGCGAGTTTCTTGGGACTATGACTAAGATGTTTAATGAAGTTATTGCGAAGTTGGATGTCTTCAAATTTGCAACCAATGCGTGGAACGTTACATATCATACCAGTCAATGTTCTAATACTTATCGCGAAAATATAGTAGATGAATGTAATTCCAGGGTCTTCCTGAATGGAAATTTGTACTGGACAGCTTATAAAAGTCATCAGTATTTCATCCGAATGCTCGATTTTTCGGAAGAGGTAGTAAAGACCTATTGTACTCTACCGTTTAAGGGGACACATAGTAATTCCCATACTCGTGGCCTCGCGATTTACAAGGGAGATCGGCTTTCTGTGTTACAACAATGCGCAGGAGGAAGAGAGGTTAAGATTTGGGTGACAGAGAAGAAAATTGGCGATGGAGAGGACGTGGTGTGGATTAAGTTCATGACTATCTCAATACCTAATTTCCCCATGGTTTGCAACAACACTTCTTCAAGTTTCTTCGTCGATCATAATGTCTATGGAAAGACCTTCGTTGTGTGTTTTCTTGCCAAGAAACCTAAACAAGCTTGGGTCTATATTGTGAGGGGAGATGATCTGTGCAAAAAGATTAAGATAGATCAAGTGGCATATATGCAGTTTAAATCCTGTGTCTATCTTCCTAGTTTGATCACCATGAATTTCTCTGAAGGTACTGAACCAAGAATAAATGTTTTACAAGTTTGATTCACATTGTTGTCGCTATCTTGTTTTATATACATGATTTACCTTCATGTACGTACGTAGTTTGCTTTGTTATGAATCACTTTTTATTCTTCTTTTGGAGCCTCACTTTTTATTCTTCTTTTGGAGCCTTTCTCATTGGTTTGAAAGGATACTATATATATCATTCATACATATAATTACGTCTGTCCTATAAAAGTTGAACTCAAGATATATAGAACCACAATTTGTTTGGCCTAATTCGGTTAATTAATAGAGGATTTTTCTTAAAATCTGGTTGTGAGCCTGGGAAGATATACAAATTCGTTTATATGTCAGTGATTCCTGTTTATATAGTATAGCTAGCTTACAGAGAAGAAGGTTATAAAATCCCTGTTGAAGACAAAACTGGTATCTTTTGATGAAGTTGAGAAAGAGATAAGATGAAAAGAGGAGATCAGCAACCAGAACAGAAGCAACTGCTGATGAAAATAGAGAGCTTCGTCTAGCTGCAGAGATTATGGAAGTAATTATGACTACAACAAGTACAGAGTGTACTAGCATCTGCATCTATATCTTTATTGGCATTACAAACTGGACAGTAACAGCTACATAATATTATATAAAATCATCATAACTTCACGTGGTTAATGTTCAAAATCAGATAGTAGTTTAACAGAACAAATGAAAGTGCTAGAAGAGTACAGAAATTTACTTTATATAAATCATTCATGACATGTGTCTTGGATTTAGTACCCATATAATCTTTCACCGGATTTTCCTCATACTGCAGCAGCTACTTATACAATTTCTTATGGTGTTTAACTGCTTATAGTAAGAAAACAAATACTTCAAAATATACAAGTTAAGAGAGTTTTATCCTACTCGCATCAAACTTCGCTGGCTGCAGATAGCAGGATGTGAAATAATTTTAGTGGTAATCACAGCCTACCAGCGTCATATGCTGATATGCATTTACTTTTCATTTGGCATTACTAACAATTTTGTAAATTTATATATTCTAATCCCTACACCAGAGAGAAACAAATGAAACTGCTACACGATGTACCCACATAGAAAAATTCATTAAATGAAGCGCATCTTTAACATGATATTTTATTATAGTAAGGGAAAGAAGTACTCAAAAAGTCGAAAGTAAAAGAAATCAAAGCTTAGGGAAAGCCAAGCAGAGAATTGCAGTCTTAACGTTAAAGTTTTCTCCTACTATCTTTAACCTTCTTAGGGAAATAGAATAGTCAACTCCATAGAACTCCCAGATTGTTCTCTTGGACAACCTAACATCATAATATTTTATATGATTGCTACATATATTAACACCTTTCTTGGTGTATCTAGGAGAAACAACATCCATGCAAAATGGACTCCAAACAATGTGATAAGGATGATACAAATAAAATAATAGACCACATTTCTCACACAAGTTTATTTAAGTCCATATGTCACGGATATAAGAAGATAAATGCGGTCTTTAACAGTTTCAAGTATAAGCCTCTAAACTTTACCTGTCATGGGATCAATCAACCATCTCTAGTTATTTTATCAGTCAAGTCACGAACTTGATGAAGCTCTCTGGTGATCCCACTCGGCTCCACAGATGAATGGTCTCATTTTCACTATACAAGAACTTAATGTGATTAGTTAGACAATCTAGCAAAAACCGAGAATGAACAACCACGAAATTCATAGTAATGACAATAGCAACAGTACCTGAACCAAAGCTTGAACAAGATGGGATATCTTACTCACTTGAAACAGGATTCAAAGAAGTCGGAGATTACTCAATTACATACCACAAACAAAACCCTCTCAGACTGCGGAATTCAAGCCGAGAACCAAAACATTGGTTTCTGCTAATCTGGGGCTTGTCATACAAAAGATTTTTTTTTTTGGGTACAGAGAAGTAACAGAATGAGACAGAGTGAAGAACAACTTGTAAACATCTGTACAAAAGCCTCTTATTTACTGGAAAATGCAATAAGTTAATGTAAAAAGAGAAATGGAGATATGAAACATTAAAATTTACAAAGCTTAACAGCACTTCTACAAAAGACTCCAAACACTACTTTTCAATGGTGGATGTCTTTGTCAAATATCAAAATAGACTTCACAGGTGGAGCACAATGGTATGCTTGCCAAACTAAAGTACCTTCACACAAGCCTAGCATGGAGCTTTTCCATTCAAAAAAAAAAATATCTACCGTCCATGGCCATGGACAATTGAGTGAGTAACAAATGTAGAGTCATTGGCCGAGGAAGAAGAGTAAAAAGTCTTGGTAGTGGGGGAGACAGGGAAGGGGTTTGATCCGATAATCAATGGGGTAAAGGACCCGATACCAGGAGAGTTCGGAGAGATATCAGGCAGCTTTAGGCTTCCGTTTAAGTATTGCACAATCTCTTCCATAGAAGGTCTTAGTTCTGGCACACCATTTGTGCAAAGCAACCCAAGTTTCAGTACCATTTCAACTTCCTCAGCTGAGATTTCGCCTCTCAATCTTGGATCTCTAGCTCCGAGCAAAGACGCCATTTTCCAACATTCACATACCCACTTAACTATATACCATCTTTCAGCTGGCAACCCAGGTTCCACAGGTCTCCTCCCACATGTTACTTCGAGTAAAAAGGCACCAAATCCGTACACATCAGTGGCAGTGCAAGCTCCCATTGTAGCAAGCTCTGGTGCCATGTAGCCAATGGTTCCTACAGCAGCAGTTGTAGCAGGGTCTCTCCCATGATCATGAAACCTTGCCATACCAAAGTCCCCTAACCTTCCATTAAATTCAGCATCTAACATAATGTTAGAAGCCTTGATATCCCGGTGGAGAACAACTTGGGGAGCTCCTGTGTGCATGTAATTAAGAGCTGAAGCTATATCCTTGATGATTACAAGTCTTTGATGCCACGAAAAGGGTGGTTTTTCGTCATTGAATAAGTATTGGTCAAGACTACCATTGGGCATGTATTCAGATACCAGAAGTAACTCACCTTGTCTTCTACAATACCCAATAAGTGGAACCATATTCTTGTGCTTCAAGTTACCCATACTCACGATTTCAGCAACAAACTGCTTCATCCCTTCCTCTGCATCGTGGGACACTCTTTTCACTGCTATTTGTTCTTTGGAAGGCAGAGTACCTCTGTAAACTTCTCCAAAACCTCCTTTTCCAAGAAGTCCATCCTTATTAAACCCTTTCGTTGCATTGTACAGAGCTTTATAAGAAAAACGGTGTGGACCATATTCCTTTTCCCATTCTTCTCTTACTTCTGCATATTTCCTTCTCCTGTAGATATAAGCTGCTCCAAGAGCCAAAAGCACTATAATAGCTAGTAAAACGACCAGGGTAATAAGCAGCGCTGATGGTCTCTTATTTTTAGCTCTATGACGAGGAACTCGAGGAAGTTTACTGACATCCAAGGGCTGTAATGACACCTTGTTTCTGCTAAAACTCCATCCGAGTATGTATTGGTAGCTGATCAGTGTCCCTGTTGCTCCAGAGAACCCGAGAAAGAACTTTCTATCTGGAAATGTTTCTGAAAGGTTGATGGATCTTGACAAAAGAGGCTGGCTTGGCTTCTGAATTTTAAGAGGAGCCAGAGAAACATTAAGTACACTTCCTCCGTAGTCCACCCAAACTTGAATAGGATCTACACTCAAAAGCTGTATGCTTTTGTTCTCCCCATCTATCTCGGAGAAGTAAGCAGCCGGAGTAGATGCGATGGACATAAGGCTATTAACATCAATTCCAACATGATTGGCATCAATGTCATCAAACTCAGCGCTGAGGGCAGTGTCTAGCTCAACAGCAACTAGGTGAGAAGATGGGGATCCTTGAGTTGAGATGTTAAAAAGTCCCAAGAACTGTGTTGCGTCTGCCTGTGTGAGATCCATGGAAGCAGATAAAACAAAGGCGATACCGTGACCACCAATAAAACCTGGCTTAGGCACCAGTGCACAGACAAAATGAGTTGAGAAAGAGAATGATTCAGGTGAAGTGAACTCAAAAGGCTTCTTGAAGAAAGCATGACCCATTTTTTGTCCGGATCCGTCAGTCAACTGCAACTGTCCTTTGGGAAGAATTTTGGCAACACCGTCAGTATAAAGGTCTGCTTGGCCAAAGCCATTATAAATAAACCCATCCTCCTGTTGACTTGAGATGAAAATCAGGTGAACACAGAAGATGATCATCCAGATCAGATGCAATCCTTGAGCCATTTCTGACAAAACAGAGAATCTTACTACTCTAAACGAATCTTTTCTTCGACACCAATGGTGGATAATAATGTATCCAGCTGCAAAACAAAGTCAGGTCAAAACCTCTCAGTATATAATATAAAGTCCCAATCTTTTTCATTGCCAAGTCCACAATAATTTCTTAACATTTCTACCCATTGAATTTGTCTCTAAGGAGAATTACAGAGTTGACTTGAGATATTTTATGATGATATATCAATGACACTCCTTAGCATATTCTTAGCCTCTCAAAGATTAAACTTAAAGCCGGCTTTAATATTAAAAAAAAAAACTGAGACTTATCAATCATTTCATTTCATGGTTTAAGAATATTCTCCACTACTTCCCAATCATCAAGAACAATGCCCACCATGCTGAAGTCAGAAATCTCTAGCTACAAAAATGTATACTGGCTTTTTCAAATCTTTGACCTTTTCTTAACTCCTAGTTATATAAATAAATTTGTTTCAACTAGAGAAACAATTTCAAAGTCCAAGAAAACAAAACAATTAACAAATTCAAAATGCAACCCAAATTGATAAAATATATTCATACCAAGTTGAATCCAAAGGCAAGTCCATCATCATGTTCAGTTGTTCACGCCAACACTTCGCTTAGATATTAGTGAAAAAAAACCCATTGATAAGCTTCCGGGAATGTAAACTTGGCTTGACGTACTCTTCTTTCTTCTGCATTGAGAAAAAAAGATCTCTTTGATTCACCAGATACGCACACTGATATCGAGCAGATGGGATTCAAGTACAGTGTCGCCACGAGCCGCCGCACCCCCTCTGAATATGGAAGCTGCGACATCATCTCGGTCGAAAGATTCTGCGACAGAGGAGGACAATGCTCTCGTCAAGGAATCAATTGACTTCGGTGCTGAACTAAACGACGCTGTCTAGGCTCAAGTGTAAATTATTCATTTTATGGGGGACTACTATGCAAAATAACCCAACTTTTAGGGGTATATTGTGATAATTTAAATAAATAGGACTGATGACGAAAGTCTCACTTTGGTCTTCTATATATAAACAAAAAAAGGATTTTGGCCACAAGTTGGCCTTCTGGGAGAATCAAGTGGCAAGTATTTTGAATACTATGTATTATATTCAGGTGGCTCAACTCCCACAACACCTGATATTTTTGCTTAAAAACTTGTCAAAAATGTCTGTTTTGGTTAAGTTCGTGAGAAGTGCCATTTTTTTGGGTTTGAGAGAGATAATTAAAGACGAATTTACCCTCAACTTAATATAGGGGAAACGTTGGCGGAGCAATTCAAACGAAAGGCTCCCATTTTTTGGCGGAGGTAGACAAAAACAACAGAAGAAAGACATGTCTATCAGCATTAGAATGTCTATCGCTAGTAGATTGTGTATGGACAAGTTTTATTAAATTAACTATGGTCATATTGTAATAGAGAGATGACAATAAGGTAGACCAAAAAACACTGCATTAGTTGTATAACCATATTAAAGGTAGACACAAACAACATGAATACATGTCCATCGACTAGGATAGTGGTAGAAGAAACGGTAGACAAAACATCAAATATACAATTTCCACCGCATAGAACAAACATTAAGTTTTGTTTGTACAAAAATGGACTAATAATTATTGTGTGACTTGCGAATGGTCCATCAGCGAGTGGACATCTACCTTGTCTGCCTGATCTGGTCCACTATGGCTACATCATTGTCAGTGAGTACCCCAACAACATTACTACAATAACAAGAAATGAATATGTTAGTTAATCGATAGACAAACGGGTTTTGAATAACAATTTTCACAATCAACAATGGATGACCAAACATATATAAATATGTAAATGGAGACATGGTTGTGATGGACATGAATCATGCCTTTCTAGTCCATCGAGAGAGAAAAGAAGTCTTGTCCACCGGACTGTGGATCTGGTCCACCGGAGATGCATCAAATGTATTTTTTGAATCGCAAATTCTGGACAGGTGAATCATATAGAGGTTTGAAAGAGAGATGAAAATTTAGAGAAAGAGAGAATTGAATGTGGAGAGGTGTGGGTTTAGAGATAGACAATGAAGTTTTAGAGGTTTTGAGAAAAAAATGAAGTTTTAGAGGTTTTGAGAAAAACAAAAATGGTGAATTAAAGAGAGATAGAGAGAGATCGAGAGAAATGAGAGAAGTAAGAGAAGAAGAGAGAAACAAATGAAATCGATGGGAAAAGGGCATAAGGGTATTCTTACATTCTCTTTGTGGCAGGCGGGAAAAGACAAACACATAAATGGCATTGGTGAAAAAGATCGACATTGTTCATGACATAATTGGCTAATTTCTCTAAAAAAAATCGCGACGTTTTCTAGCTTAGGAATTACCTAAGTGAAGCTTACTTCGCCCACAAATAGTAATAATGTATTGGATGAGATAGAGATATATATATATATATGTCCCAATGATAAAAACATAAAACTTTACTGAATGAATGTAATCTCTCTATTTGTATAGTATTCTCTCCAATTCCCCATTTAGATGCTTCGATGTGTAGCTGCAAAGTTCTAGACTATGTAGAAAAAAAAAGGTGAATTCAGTTCAAAGATGAAAATTGTGCTCAATCAACATCAAAATGGTTTATATAACTCGGGAGGTCTTGATTCATTTTGAATGATTTGCACATGAAGCCACTTGGGCATAAAGTGATAAAGATTTCCTTTTAACAAAAATAAATAAATGACTTCTTCAGTTACAGCTTCGAATACGTAAACATATCGATGGAACTCAAAACAGATTGTGGATAGATTGAGAAAGAACTCGATAAAATGTTAATTTCCACGTTGTTCTTGGGGAGTTGATTCAGTTTCGATTCTTCTTCTTCTTTCTTCTTCTTTCTCTTCTCGTCTCTATCGGAGTTCCTCTGTTCACTTTTCCGAAACCTGCTTTCGTTGCCATATATAGAGATTTATAGGTAAAACGGCGTGGACCACCGTCTTCTTTTTCCCATTCTTCTCTTACATTTGCGTATTTGCTTCTCACGTATGCATAATAAACTGCTCCAAGAGCCAAATACGTTATGACTGTTGGTACAACGACTACCTGTACAAGCAAGGCCGTACCACGACCGCAAACAAATCCTGCCTTTGAAACCAGTGCACACACAAATTTTGTTGAGAAAGAGAGTGATCGAGTTGAACTGAACTCAGAAGGGTTCTTGAAAAAGGTGTGACCACCCGTTTTCATTCTGGATCCATCGGTCAACTGCAACAATCCTTTGGCAACTCCGTATTCTGTTTCCCCATTACCATTATAGATAAACCCTGTCTCCCGTTGACTTAAGACGCAAATCAGATGAATACAGAAAATGATCAAGATCAGACGCAATTCTCCAGACATTTCTGACGAGACAGAGAGTCTGACTATTCTGTAAGAAACTTTGTTTTTTGCACCCAAATAAAAAACAAATGGTCGATGAAATTTTCTCCTGCTGGTCAGGTCAAAACCCTTTTCACTCTTTTACCAATGACAAATCCACCATAATTTCTTGTATACATTGAATTAGTCTGAGAGCAATGAAAACATCTTATATCTGAGCATTACAGAGTTGACATAGGAAATTTCTTGTATACTATCACCAGAAAACAATGAGATCGCCCATTCACAGATTCTAATAAGCCATCACATATTTTGAACATTAAAGCTATAAAATAAAAAACAACTGAGAATATTCCCTGGTTTAAGAATATTCTTCCGGGAATAACATCCCACTATCATCAAGAACAAGCCCCACCATGCCAAATTCAGAATCTATAGTTAAATATATTTTGCTGCATTTTTCAGATAAATCATATAAAAGTAATGCTCGTGAGGGAATCAGTAACGAGACTGTCGACCTCATTATCATTGTAGGCGACGCCGTTTAGAACTGGTATAAAAGGAGTGGATCCAGTTCCAAACCGAAAATTTGATTCAAAACTTAACCAAATTTTAATTTGATCAAACCAAACCAACACATCTGAGAAACTACAAAGTACAAACTTTAATTAATACCTACAAGAGATATCAACTTCATCCGGAGATGACAAGATTTACTTTAACCTCAGATCTTGAACATTGAAGTTAAAACTGTCATTTCTTTTCCTAGCATTAGACAAACCGAAACAGAAGATCGAAACTAAAACACCGAAGGTCCGAAGCCTGGGATCAGCTCCAAAAACCACAAAAAAAGAGATACCCAAGCCAACCATAACTGGTCTTTTGATTGCAGAACCACACGTTACTCCTATCCTCTTAAGCTACCTCCTTTTTACACGCAACAGATAACTAAGTCACCTCCTGGGGGGTCTTTTCCTTGAAGAAGGTCTTGCCAGTAGTAGCTTCTTCAGGCCATTTGATTTGAGACACAATAGCATCTCTCGCGAGCTTGAAGACAAACTTAACATCGTTTCTTGCCAAAAGTGATGGTTGACAGTATGAGAATTTCTGTTTGGAGAAGAGCCACTTGGTTTACAAGTGTCGCAACAACGCTGTGCCTTGGTTCCACCTTACGTGTCACCTATATTACAACAGAGCCAAAACATGATCATCCATATCAAAGCCTAATAATTTCAATCCTGCAACTTTGAAGTTCAAATAATTTTGTATCCCAAATGTTCAGGTACAAGAATGCAGAGCTTTAGTTGTTGTTATGTATTGTAAACAAGCTACATAATGTAGTAAGGAATTCATAAACGCACTAAGTATCACAAACAAACAAACAACAACAAAAACAGGCCTTAAGTATCACAAACAAACAAACAACAAAGAGGGAACAACACTGTAGAACACAAACTTAGCAACTAAAAGGAGTAAATAAAGCTTTGAATTTCAAGAAACACTACGCTCACAAGTCACAATCAAACACAAAAATTCAATCTTTAGTAAAAAAGTTCAAGTCTTTGAGTAGAGATGACTCACGTATTGGAAGACCTTGAAATCGTCAATGAAAAACGTAACCCTTCCCAATTCAAAGGTCAAAGCTTCATCCAACCCATGAACAAGCGCCTCCAATTCCGCAATTTCAGTGCTTTTAGACTCCTCAGTTCCCAAAACCTTCTTCACCTCCCAAATCAAGTTACCAGTCGAATCACAAAGCGCCACACCAACACCACCAACCGTAACCCTCGTATCTCCAATCATCTCTTCACTCACCAAACCTTTACAATAAACCTTAAAGATCTCACCCCTAATCGCAGAAGAGGAAGAAGAAGAAGCCCCAGCACCGAGAGCGTACGGCTTCGCGTAGTTATCACCATGGTTACTCCAATCTCCTTCAGGGATACTCATAAGCTCTTCAGCAAACCTCTTATCATGAATCCGACGGTCGAGATCAACCTTGAGCCTCTTCATCTCATGTTCACCAAACTCACGGTCCCTCCTCTCCTGCTCGGCTCTTTCAATGTCCTGTAGGATGAGCGCAGTGAAGTCGAATTCTTCATCATCGCCTCCGGTGAAATCGACTTCGTCGGAAGAAGAATAATCCGGGACGGAGGAAGTGTGGGCTGCTCTAGAAACGGCTAGGGCTTCTTGCATTTGGAGATTAAAAGCCAAATCTTGGTCGCGATCTAGGGTTTTAGCCGCCATGATTTCTTCCCTCTGTTCCTCGAGTATCAACGAGACTTCGTCTTCTTCTTCAATCCTCGCCGCCATTAGGGTTTTCAGTAGAGACTAGAGAGACTAGAGAAGAGAAGAAGCAAGTGCGGTTACCTTGGTTAAGAAGGTAATACGAAGCGTTCTGAGAAAGACTTGACCTGTGACTTTGTTCTTCTTTCGTTTATTACTTTTTGTCTTCTTTTTTCTTTGCGTATTATTTTAAAGATTATAACATATAAAATTGGATTTTTTGGTAAAGATTCTTGATTTTGTAAGTCAAATTTTAAGAATATGCTATTTTTGATAATTTTTTTTCTAAATTTACTATTTTGAAGATTTAAAATTGTCCATATTTATGATTTTTGATGTGCTAAAATACATACTTTATAATAAATATTAAACCCTAAAAATAAATGGAACTGACTAAACCCAAACATAACTGTTCAAACAGAGGGTTAACTGTATTTTTTTTAATCTAGGAATGGTATATCTATAATATTTTAGATAAAATGGCAAAGTCCATATAAGCAAAGTGACAAATTCATCATTTTTTATATTTTATTTTAATCTGTGGATTTTTGTGTTTTTGTTGAGTTTACAAAAGAAAGACCGAATATTGATGATACAATATTAATAATGAAAATAAACTAATAATAATTATAAAAAATCCAAAAGAATCTCCTACCAAAAAAAAAAAAAACAATCCAAAAAATTAACAAAGAAAAAACCAAGGAAGGGAAAAGTAGACATTTCAAAACACCTAAATAATCTATGTGTTTGACCAAAAAAAAAAAAAAAAAAAAATTCTATGTGTTAGTGATAAACAGAAGGGTAAATTGCAAAAACAATTACTAGGAAAACGTAACAAAAACAGCCAATCAATATCAAATCCAATTGGCGATGATGAGAGCAACCTCCAGGTTTCCATTGAGCCCCACATGTGAAGCAAAACGAATAGCCACACCTAAACACACATCAACCAAAGAACATTACATTAGTTGAAAAACATAATAGTAGCTATAGAATGTGAATCTGTTAGATGATGTTAGATAATGTACCTGCAAGTTATGTCACGGCGTTTTTCCGATAGTTCGATCGTGTGTTGGCAACTTCTACATTGTCGCAAGACTATTGTACGAGGCTTTGGAACCGATCTCTTGTATTCATCGCAAGACAAGTTACTATGCCATGGGACTTTGCAGTAGATGCAAAAGGCTTTACGGCATTTAAAGCAACATCTCCTAACCCCCTCTTCTTCCGTGGATTCAAAGAGCTTAGTTCTCGACATCCAAGCCGAGCAACTTGTACTTGGGTGTGAAGATGAAGACTTCGAGCACCAAGCTAGTATTTGAATGTCTAAGCAATATGTCCGTTGGAAGCTAACCATGGTGAAGTAAATCAAACCCAGGTTAAGCTTACTTCTTTGGGACCACATTCATGGGGAACCGACGAAAAAGAATTTGCAGTGGTTCAGCCATAAGGACAGTTTGTCTGTATGTGCCCAGAAGTGATTTGGACATCTTGGCTTTGACTTCGACAAAGCGTGTTTCAAGACTGCAACCGACAATACGGATTGCAAGGAAAGCGACTTGTCTTAACACAAGGAAGCCCTAGCTTATATGGTTATAAATAGAGGCTTACATAGAGAGAGAGTTAGAGTGTGTTAGAGAGAACATTCGAGATTGTAAGAAGGAGAGAAAAACGTGTGAACTTTTTTTTTGGTCCTTTTGAGGGAGAGTTCTACAGAGTGAGTCTAAGTACTAGTGAAGGGTATTAGGCGGTCACTTGTAAACTCTATCTTGCAAAACACAATCTCAGACTTTAGTGGATTCCGAGCTGTGACTCGGCCCAGACGTAGCTGCCCTTTTGGGAGTGAACTGGGTTACCAAACACGCTTGTGTTCTCTCGGTTACCTTTTTTTTCTGCAACTCATCCTCTTTCTCTCTCTGTTCTTCCTCTGCATCAAACATTGATTCCTCTGTTCTGAAGTTCCGCTAGAACAGAGCAAGTTTCCTCTTTTGTCTTGGTTTGTTTGGTCTTCTCCCAAGGAAAGTCGACGCCTTTGGGGTTAAGGAGTCTCAACAAATTGGTATCAGAGCCGTGGTTCCCTGTTTTGTGGTTCTGAAGAGTTACTCAACACTGAACCATGTCTGGGGTGAGAATCGAGGTTGAAAAGTTTGATGGTCGTGGAGACTACACGATGTGGAAAGAAAAGCTTTTGGCTCACCTGGATATGCTGGGTTTGAGTGCTGCCCTCAAAGAATCTGAGACAGCTGGTGAGGAGGGTAAAGACTCGAAAGAGTCAACCGAGGATGACAAAGAAGAACGTGAGAAAGGTGAAGCATTCGAAGAGAAGAAAAGAAAAGCTAGAAGCACCATTGTGCTAAGTGTTACGGATAGGGTTTTGAGGAAGATCAAGAAGGAAACATCTGCTGCAGCGATGTTGAACGTGTTGGACAAGCTGTACATGTCCAAAGCTCTCCCAAACCGGATCTATCTGAAGCAGAAGCTCTACGGCTTCAAGATGTCTGAAAATCTGTCTATTGAGGGTAACATAGATGAGTTCCTTCACATAGTTGCAGATCTAGATAACCTTAATGTAGTTATCTCTGATGAGGATCAAGCTATACTATTGCTTATGTCACTACCTAGACCTTTCGACCAGTTAAAAGATACTTTGAAATATAGCTCTGGTAAGTCTATATTGTCTCTAGATGAGGTCACTGCTGCCATTTACTCTAAGGAATTAGAATTTGGGTCGGTAAAGAAAAGTATCAAAGGTCAGGTTGAAGGGTTGTATGTCAAGGATAAGGCTGAGAATAGAGGTAGAAGTGAACAGAAAGAAAAGGGTAAAGGGAACAGGTCTAGGTCCAAGTCCAAGTCTAAACGAGGGTGTTGGATCTGCGGTGAAGATGGCCACTTCAAGGCATCCTGTCCCAACAAGAATAAGACTCAGTTCAAGCAGAATCAGGGAAACAACAAGGGTGAAACATCAGAGGGACAAGGGAACTTTGTTGAAGCAACTGGTCTTTATGTGTCAGAGGCTCTGTCCTCAACTGACATCCATCTAGAGGATGAATGGATAATGGACACTGGTTGCAGCTATCACATGACTCATAAGAGGAAATGGTTTGATGAGCTCGACGAGAATGCTGGAGGTTCTGTCCGGATGGGTAACAAAACAACTTCAAAAGTCAGAGGAGTCGGGACTATCAAGATTAAGAGTGACACTGGTCCCATGGTAACTCTCTCGAACGTGAGATTCATTCCTGACATGGATAGAAATCTCCTATCACTGGGAACTTTCGAGAAAGCTGGTTACAAGTTTGAATCAGAGAATGGGAAACTGAAAATTAAATCTGGCAGTCAAGTCTTACTTGAAGGAAGACGATATGACACGCTGTACCTGCTCCATGGAAAACCTGCAACTGACGAATCACTTGTTGCGGTGAAAGCAGCTGATGATACAATCCTCTGGCATAGAAGGTTGTGTCATATGAGTCAGAAGAACATGAACATTTTGGTGAGAAAAGGTTTTCTAGACAAGAAGAAAGTGTCAGTCCTAGATACATGTGAAGATTGTATCTACGGGAAAGCTAAGAAGGTGGGGTTCAACTTGGCTCAACACGACACAAAGGAGAGACTTGAATACGTTCACTCTGACTTGTGGGGAGCACCGTCAGTACCGTTGTCGTTGGGAAGCTGTCAATATTTTATCTCATTCATTGACGATCACACAAGAAAGGTCTGGGTTTACTTTCTGAAGACCAAAGACGAGGCTTTTGAAAAGTTTGTTAGCTGGGTTAGTCTAGTAGAAAATCAGAGTGGAAACAAGGTGAAGACTCTGAGGACTGACAACGGCTTGGAGTTCTGCAACAGATTGTTTGATGGGTTCTGCGAAGAAAAGGGAATTCAAAGACATCGAACGTGTGCGTATACACCGCAACAAAACGGTGTTGCAGAACGCATGAACAGAACGATCATGGAAAAAGTTAGAAGCATGCTCAGTGATTCAGGATTGCCAAAAAGATTTTGGGCTGAAGCAACACACACTGCAGTGCTTCTCATCAACAAGACTCCTTGTTCAGCACTTAACTTTGAGTTTCCAGACAAGAAGTGGTCAGGGAAAGCTCCTATCTACAGCTACTTGAGAAGGTATGGGTGTGTCACGTTTGTTCATACTGATGATGGCAAGCTAAGTCCTAGAGCTAAGAAGGGAGTTCTTGTTGGTTATCCTAGTGGAGTTAAGGGTTACAAAGTGTGGCTTATGGATGAGGGTAAATGCGTGATAAGCAGAAATGTTATTTTTCAAGAAAACGCAGTTTACAAGGACCTGTTGCAGAAGAAAGAGCAAGAACTCGGTGGGGAAGATCAGCAACCTGAATCTTACCTTGACTTGGATCTCGAAGCAGATAGTGATATCAGCTCAGGTGGAGACCATTTTTCTGTACAGAACACTACTGCATCCAGAAGCCCTGCAACACTTACTCCACTTCAAAGGGCAAGAAATAACATTATCGAGACTGAAGTACATCAATCTCCATTAAGTTATCATCTTGCTCGAGACAGAGAAAGAAGGGTGGTTCGAGCACCAAGAAGGTACGATGACGAAGATTACTTTGCTGAAGCTCTCTACACAACAGAGGATGGAGATGCAGTAGAACCTGCAGGTTACAGCGATGCAAAACGAGATATTAATTGGGATCAGTGGAAGCTAGCTATGACAGAGGAGATTGATTCTCAGGTTAAAAACGATACCTGGACGGTTGTTACCAGACCAAAGGACCAGAGAATCATTGGCAGCCGATGGATATACAAGTATAAGCTAGGTATCCCTGGGGTTGAAGAACCAAGGTTCAAAGCTAGGCTCGTCGCCAAAGGATATGCTCAAAGAGAAGGAGTAGACTACCATGAGATCTTTTCTCCAGTGGTAAAACATGTTTCTATCAGGGTTTTACTCTCGATAGTGGTTCAAGAAGATCTTGAATTGGAGCAGTTGGACGTTAAAACGACATTCCTCCATGGGGAACTAAAAGAAAAGATCTACATGACACCTCCAGAAGGTTTTGAATCTATGTTTAAAGAGGATGAGGTGTGTCTCCTGAATAAATCGCTGTATGGACTGAAACAGTCACCAAGGCAATGGAACGAGAAGTTTGACAACTACATGGGTGAGATTGGCTTTGAAAGAAGCCACTATGACAGTTGTGCTTACATCAAGTCATTGTCCGATGGGTCTATGGTGTATCTACTATTGTATGTCGATGACATGCTTGTAGCGGCAAAGAGCAAGGAAACTATAGCCGCATTAAAAGAGGAGCTTAGCAAGAAGTTCGATATGAAGGATCTGGGAGTTGCTCAAAAGATCTTGGGTATCGATATCATCAGAGATCGCAGTGCAGGTACTCTTTGGATGTCTCAAGAAAGCTATTTAAGCAAGATCCTTAAGACATTCAACATGTCTGAAGCAAAGCCTGCAGAAACTCCACTGGGAGCTCAGTTGAAGTTGCGTTCTGCTACAAAGGAGAAATTGGAACGAGATGAAGAGTATATGAAGTCAGTACCTTACTGCAGTGCCGTTGGTAGTATCATGTATGCTATGATCGGCACTCATCCTGATTTAGCCTATCCAATAGGCATTGTGAGCAGATACATGAGCCAACCTATAAAGGATCATTGGCTTGGAGTCAAGTGGGTTCTAAAGTACATCAAGGGGACTTTGAACACGAAGCTGTGTTACAAGAAGAAGAATTCAGAGTTCATGATTGAAGGATACTGTGATGCTGACTATGGCTCCGATCCTGACAGAAGAAGATCTATCACAGGCTTGGTGTTTACGCTAGGAGGTAACACCATAAGTTGGAAGTCCGGTCAGCAGAGAGTTGTATCTCTCTCCACAACCGAGTCTGAGTACATGGCATTAACAGAAGCTGTAAAGGAAGCTGTTTGGCTAAGAGGGTTACTGAAAGATCTCGGTTACGAACAGAAGAGTGTGGAGATATTCTGTGATTCGCAGAGTGCCATTTCACTCTCGAAGAACAATGTGCATCATGAAAGAACTAAGCACATTGACATAAGGTACCACTACATTCGTGAGATCATTGAAGATGGAGTGGTGGAGGTGACCAAGATATCCACTGAAATCAATCCTGCGGATATCTTCACCAAGATCGTACCTGTGTGCAAGTTTAAAGCTGCTTTGAACTTGCTGCAGGTCAAGTCTGAGTAATAAACTCAGGGAAGCCGAGTCAGGAATCCGGGAAACTAAAGTCAGGTTTTACTAATCTCTCCCTACCGTTGTGTGTTGTTGTTTGATTGGCTTGATCCTCATGTCTTCAGGTGGAGATTTGTGAAGATGAAGACTTCGAGCACCAAGCTAGTATTTGAATGTCTAAGCAATATGTCCGTTGGAAGCTAACCATGGTGAAGTAAATCAAACCCAGGTTAAGCTTACTTCTTTGGGACCACATTCATGGGGAACCGACGAAAAAGAATTTGCAGTGGTTCAGCCATAAGGACAGTTTGTCTGTATGTGCCCAGAAGTGATTTGGACATCTTGGCTTTGACTTCGACAAAGCGTGTTTCAAGACTGCAACCGACAATACGGATTGCAAGGAAAGCGACTTGTCTTAACACAAGGAAGCCCTAGCTTATATGGTTATAAATAGAGGCTTACATAGAGAGAGAGTTAGAGTGTGTTAGAGAGAACATTCGAGATTGTAAGAAAGAGAGAAAAACGTGTGAACTTTTTTTTTGGTCCTTTTGAGGGAGAGTTCTACAGAGTGAGTCTAAGTACTAGTGAAGGGTATTAGGCGGTCACTTGTAAACTCTATCTTGCAAAACACAATCTCAGACTTTAGTGGATTCCGAGCTGTGACTCGGCCCAGACGTAGCTGCCCTTTTGGGAGTGAACTGGGTTACCAAACACGCTTGTGTTCTCTCGGTTACCTTTTTTTTCTGCAACTCATCCTCTTTCTCTCTCTGTTCTTCCTCTGCATCAAACATTGATTCCTCTGTTCTGAAGTTCCGCTAGAACAGAGCAAGTTTCCTCTTTTGTCTTGGTTTGTTTGGTCTTCTCCCAAGGAAAGTCGACGCCTTTGGGGTTAAGGAGTCTCAACATTGGGCAATGAAACCTGTCCCATTCAGGAACCGAGTCCTGTTTGATCCTTCGTTCCCACATCTTTTGTACTTTAGATGTCAAAAGATGAGCACAGCTTGTAAGATCTAGGTTCGATATGCATCCATAACGAGGACATCTCGGTACACTTCTTCCGTCTTGTAGTCTCACTTCTATATGTTCTTTCATGCAATTCACGCAGAACTGATGACGGCATAATCCAGAAGAAAGCATCAGCTCATGTTTGATACCATCATCGTCGAAACAGCTACCGCAAGTCTTCTTATGAGACGGAGGCATACGTAATTTTATTGAGTCCATTGCAAACTTGACTTGATTTTGGTCAGTCACAAGAACAGCGATGCTAGATGGCAATTGTTGTCTGATGCGTTGCACATCATCCATGATCAAGGCGATGTTCTCTTGCTCTGGCGCGGATCTCTCCATGATCTAAAAAAATCAAAAAGGAAATTAAAAAAGGGTAAACGTCAGTTACGAGATTGAAGCAAAAAGAGACATGGTGAACCGTAACAGCAAAGAAAAACTTACCAAGTCAAAAACCCTATAATCATCGCAGTAGATTGTGATATGATTGATCCCCAAACTCGCAGCTTCCGTTAGTCCTCGCTTCAATGCTATAAGCTCAGCCTCCAAAACTGTGATGAAAGAGTCATCAAGTGATCTCTTCATCTGAAACAAGAGACTATCATCCTCTTCTCCCCAAATTGCAACCCCAAACCCCGTTGTCTCCTTCCACATCAAACCCTTGAAGTAAAGGCTGTAGGAGTCATCATCATTGAAGTCGTCCGGTGAGGGTTTTCCGGCGGGTTTCGGGGCATCTTCTCGAGCTATAGTGCCTTCTTTCTTCATGTATCTCTTGTGCATACTTTCAGAATTTTTTTTTCCTTTAGGAATTAGGGTTCTTTAGATTTTATGACGAGTAGTTGACATAATAAACCTAAACGCAAAAGGATATTAACCCTAAATTTTAAGACTAAAAGAAAATTATGTATAAGAATAAGAAAGGAAAAAAAAAATCTAAGAAGATAAAAAATTAAAATAAAAAAAAACGACTCGGAGAGTAGTGAGATGGTTAATTTATTTCCATGTTGTATCCAAAATAAATATGGAGAATTGCGTTCTCAAAATTAGGAATTAAATTTCTCAGGTTTAATTTCTCTTATTTTTCCAATTAATTAAATAAAAATATTTAAAGTACGATAATCTTATAAATATATCATTATCCTAAATAATATAAATCCGAAATTAGGTAGTAGTGTAAAAAGGAAAGCACATGCTAGAACAGTAAAAGGGTATATTGAATCTAATATTTTGAATGATTTGAGTTTGATGATTGCATGATAGTTGTTATATTTATTGTAAAATTCTTTTGTTCCTACTTAGAGATTAAAAATTATGTAGTTTTAAGTAGAAAATCATCTAAAATTCTTAGAAAAAAATTAAATAACATAGGAGGTATATTTTCAAATCACTAATTCAATAAAATTTAATCATATGTTATTCAATCGTAGATTTTAAAAAGTCTATTAAAATTCACTATTATTGAACTGATGATTTAAAAATCTAATTTAAAATCACTGTTATTCAAAACAGTTCGTGGATTTAATATTTTTTCCATTGAGCCTACTTCAAACTCAAACTCAGCATATTTTATCCAATATGTAGGAGAGAGAGGGAAATCAGTAAGAAAAAGATCATAAACTTTCCTTATTTGATATATGTTGCCTCTACTCTCTTTCTCTCTAATGAGACACACCCAAGCATTGGCCAAAAACACCTCACTATGATATGCACCAACAAAAATTACCAAATTCTCTCATTTGAGACGAACTACACTTTACCATTTCCCATAGTCGTTCTTCTTGGGGTGAGAGACGGTAACCTAGTACATCCAGTACACTCTATATGGTGTTCTAGTTCACCATGGTGAAGACGTCAATTGTGGTCACTACACCTTCTTTGTTTGCAGTTCAAGTGCAAAATGGTATTGGCTTAATGACGACAAGGTAAGCATCAGTGGTCTATGTTCTCTGCTCTAATAACACCAACGAATAGTTTATTGGCTTTGATTATGTATATGAAGAAAGCCTTATTATTAGTACTTATCTGATTCAATGACTGAATTTCTTCAAAGCCAAAACCAGAGATTAGCATTTCATAATTACCATAGGCACATTTGTGTACCTACCTATCCTAGATAATAAAATAATCAACAATGAGTATTGATCTTCTCCCATTGGAAAAAGAGTTAGAATATTAAGTGTTCTAAGTGTTTATAGGATATTATACATATATCCACAAACATATATATATATATATATATATATATATATATATAACAATGTTAAATTAGTGATAACAATATAGTTTAAGTAATTTTAAAATTGGAGAAAATGTCAAAATAAAACATCAATTTTCAAATTTGGAACGGAAACAATACGAACTTTCGAAATGTCATTTAAATCTCAAAATACTTGCTGATTTTTCAATAAAATAAATAAGGAGTGTTATTGGTTTATTAAATTGTATATCCAAAAATAAGAACACGTAAATTATGAAATAACATGTTTTCTCATTGGATATGAATCATCATATTTTCACTTTCAAATCCAATGAAAACATATCATAGATTTTGAAATTTAAAAACAAATCACTAAACAAATTAACATAAGATTTTAACTAGTATTTATAAATTATATAACCAATCTATATAGTATTTTGAACTATACATTCATTACACAAGATCCTTTTCTATTGGAGATACAATTACAATAAGTTGGATTATATACATTCATTACACAAATTCATTTTTCATTGTAGATACAATTACGGTAAGTTGGATTCTCCGTTTTTTTTTTTGTTTTTTTTGAATTTCTCACTTGCTCCATCTATATTAACAAATTCACTCATCTTCTTCTCTTCAATCTCATACTAATTCAAGATATTGCAAATAGCAAATAACAAATTCTTGGAAATCTTCTTTTCTTGAATCTAATACTAATATGTGAATTTTTTTCTTTTTAGCGAATGTAGCCAAGACCATGTATAAGTTGCATATGGATAAGGACTATTAAGAATACCATCATCATTTGGTAATATGGCCTGATACACATTATACTTTCCCTCACACAGATTCCTCATGGCAACATCAAAGTCCGAGTCCGTTCTGATTAGCAGAATGTTGGGAGGAAGACTTCCGTCAATGGCTCGACCCAACATCTCTTCAATCAAGAGGGATAACTAAATCTGCTTTACTTCCGAAGATGTCATCAGCATTTGGTCCTTCAAGAAACTATTTGTTTTAAAGATCGCAAACAAACATTTTTTACAACTGCCAATAATGACAACCATGATGTCCACTACATCTTCGATCACCTCCATTGCATATGTGTTGCACATGTGAGGAGGCTCTTTAACAATATTAAAAAAAAATTACAGAAATATTAAGAAGTAGATGTGAGGGTTTTGGAGACATTCATGCCAAAAGTGTTAGACTATATTTTTAAAAATAATAGATGATTTATAGATTTCTTCATTATTTTAGGTAATTTTATTGATTGAGATATGATAAAATCTTTGAATATCTTTCTATTACTCTAATTGTTATTAATTCTCATTAATTGATTAATATTTTCTTTTATATATTAGAAAAATGAGATTTTGAGATTATAATCTTATTATATAAAGTTGGGTTTTGAAAGTTAGTCATTACCATGATTTTGACACGTGTCAAATTACTAATATGAGATTTTGACATGTGTAAAAGTTAATATTTAATATAAGATTTAAGATTACGACAAAAAACAGAAAATTTGT
Source organism: Camelina sativa (assembly GCF_030686135.1). NCBI lineage: Eukaryota > Viridiplantae > Streptophyta > Magnoliopsida > Brassicales > Brassicaceae > Camelina > Camelina sativa. The sequence continues at coordinate 17,264,978 of NC_141883.1, forward strand.
TTTAAACTATATTAATAATTTAAAAAGATAATTATAAAAAATTACCCAAATCAAGCAGTTTTTTAAAATAACTATAAGGAGAATATATATATATATATATAATTCATAAAATTCGAAATTATAAAATTATTTACTTATTTTAATTTGAAGTTATTAATTCTACAAAAAAAACATACAAAAGGGATTAAGGAAAATATACAGAAAATTATTAATTATAAAAAAATATAAATATTCACTTCTATATAAACATAGATCATCTCATATTATTCATCTAACAAAATAATTTATTCAAAAATATTGTTTTCAAATTTGTTCTATTGGTCAAACCTTTTTGATGGGAAGATAAATTTTCCTTATTTTTTTAAACCAAAATATACTTCTACTTACAGTTTGGAATAGGTAATATTAGTATGTTGACCAAAAAAAAATGTAACATTAATATATGAATCTTCTTTTTCTAATACTATATTTTAAAATTTATTGTAGCAGTTTTATATTATTTTGTTTAATTTATATTTTCATCTTTGAATTATTTGAGATTCATATATTAATGTGCTTATAATTTTCTATTATTTTATTAATTATATCAAATTATTTTTTTTCTAATTTTTTCAACCTTGATTGGTTGGTCATAGATTTTTTTTTGTGCAAACATAATTGTTACGATTCGTTCAATTTCAAAAGGAGATAAAAAGGAGAGATAAAATAGGCTAATTAAGCACAAGCCTACAAATAACATAGATATATTGGAAAAACATAAATTATTGTTGATAGATCCATAGGAGCTTGGAGACAGAGGCTAAATCATAATGTTTCAAATAAACTTCCATGAATACATTGGGAATTTTAACATTAGTTACTATCAAAAAAATTTGTGACGAGCCTACCAAAAAAAAAAAAGATTTTGTGACGTTGGAAAAGGGTATTTAGTTTCATTGATTGCTGGAGCAAGCCACTTTGAAATAGCTAAAAGACGTGAACATGTTCTCTCTACACAGGAGGAAGGTAGAGCCGAGGTTCTCTCTATGGTGGACGAGGTTGGATGCAAGGTTATCTACCCAAGAGAGGAAGGAATGAGAGGTTGGATGCAAGGTTATCTTCCCAAGGGAGGAAGGCGGAACGAAGGTTCTCTCCATGGTGGAGGAGGTTGGACGCAAGATTCTCTTCATAAGGGAGGAAGGCAGAACCGAGATTCTCTCTATGGTTAGTCATACACTATTGTGATGTAAGTTATTTTTTATTCAAAATGTTTTGAGCCAACAATTTTAGTGATAAAAGAAACTATACAAAAGTGAAAGTAAAGAGACATATAATAGTTGGCTTAATTTGTTCATATTGACATTTTCTAGGTAGTGGTAAATAATATATTTGTAACATAGAGTATACCTAGGTGTAAAAAATACACTTTTAATGGTAACATACATAAAAATTTTGTATATAGATATAAATCAGTGTATTATAGCAAAAAAATAATAAAAAAATAATGTACAATAAATTTTTTATTAAATTTAATTTTATTTACAAAACTTTAAACTCGCACATCGGACGGGTCCTTATCTAATAATAATAAACCTCGCTAACTCTCATTAATAGTTTTTTTCGTTTTTTTATTGTAGATTATTTTTATATTGTTATATTTATTTAGAATATTAAAGATATTTATATAACAAAAACAAATTTTGGCAAACAATCTTATAATTTTGGCATGTTCTAATTTGTAAAAGCAATCATTGAATGTAATTAGATTCATAATTTTGGCATATTCTAATTTGTAAAAAAAAATGACGTTTTGCGCAAACACTCAATTAATAATACCCACGTTTTTGAGGATATTTCCAACGATGCGTTTTACAGTAATTGAATTGCACCGCGCCGTTTAGAGTAGATGCAAGAACCGGACACTGTCAAATTCGAATTTCCGGTAAAACAGCAATTTTGAAACCAAACCGGATTTGAAAGAGCAAAAAAAAAAAAAAGCTTGATGTCCGGACCGGAGGAGGAAAGAGACCGTTGTAGTCTTTGTAGACGACCGTTCATCGAGGAGATGGTGAAACACAGAAGTTCATCTCGTTCGATAGTCTCATCTTTTTCTTCAACTAGACTTTTCTCTATAAAAGCTATATATTTCTCTCTACTTGATCTTCATCTTTGCTTTTACCATCTGGGTTCTTGTCTTCAGCTCCACAAACATACAAACCGACGATGAACAACATCAATTCAGAATCATTGTCTTTCTCGTGGGCTTTGAATTTGAATGAAGAAATAAAGAGTCTTGATTTGGTTTTTTGAGCTTTCAGAATTTGCAGAAATCGAATGAAAATACTCAACTTTGGGATCCTCCTTTCAGCTTTGGTTTGCATCCATGTGTCAAACCTACTCCTAAATACAAAGGTATACATGAATTGGGAATTTTTTGGTTCGATTTGATTTGATTTCAGATTCCGTTCTTTGTGTTGTTGTTCTTTTGCAGAATTTTCAGAATCAGATCATTATATAACAGTGAGAAGTAATTAATGGTGGACTAAATGAACTGCGCACTGGTGTAAGTAGCAATAAAACCAGAAACTATTTTAAGCTGATGATGTTTTCATGTTTACTTGTGTTAGTAGAAATGAATGATTGTGCCAAATCTCAGCTGATTCTATAAGCATACTATATATATATATTGTACAGATAGCAGATATAGTGGCTGTTGCCCACATCATGAATGCCACTTTAGTCATTCCTGAGCTAGATAAGCGTTTGTTTTGGCAAGATTCAAGGTATTTATTATTTTTTTTCTGTTTCTGTTTCTGGCTCTAAGTTACTAGTTATGAGATTGTACTGTATTGCTAACTTACACCTTCACTATTCCTCAGTGTCTTTTCAGATATTTTTGACGAGGAACATTTCATCAAATCCCTGAGAAGAGATGTGAAGGTTATTAAGAAGCTTCCAAAGGAAGTGGAATCTCTACCTAGAACTCAAGTGAAGAGCATAAATGAAAATGTTTTTGAACCAAAATTTTATATATTATGTGGGGGCTGAGGCTAATGCCTTTTTTTATTACACTATACTATAGGCGCGGCCCTTTTTCGTAACATATTTTATGTTCGATTCTTTTAATAAAAAAAATTTCTTCAGTTGTATCTCTTTACAAAGTTGCCAATGTAAAGCTGTGTTTATTCAAATGCTGAATATATATTTGTGTTTATTTAAATGCTCAAGATCCATCGACCATGCAAAAAAGAACATATATTTTAAAGCTGTAGCATATTCATTTTTTCGTCCAAAAAATATCCGTTTATATCGTATTTTAAAATATAACAGATATATATTTATTTAGAAAATTGCTTTCTAAAATCTAGTATTTTTCTAAATAATTAAATTACATAATATTACAACCCTTGAAATTTTTTTTTAAACCCACCTATAAAAAGCATGTAAATTATCTAGAACAAATGATCTTGTATTAATAGTTTAGGGAAAACAACATCCACTATATAAGATCAATGAAGATTAATAACAAGCTGCGTCAAATACCCAAAAGATGGTATGACGTGAACCTTTAAAATGTAAAAAATAAAAATGAAACTAGCTCGTTGTCCGAAATGATGCAACATGATACATATAATTCTTCTTTAATATGAAAAGAAAAATGGAAAGTTGCTCGTTGACATTCCATAAACGTTCTCGCACGTCTCTCACACTAGTATCGTGTAGACATGCTTCCACGATTTAGTTGGAAAGAGTCCAGAAGGACAGGGAAAAAAGAATAGTTCAGCTGCATTTTGCTATAAAAACCCATGCGCCTATTCATTACAACACAAACCAAAACAAGAGAAACTAACCAACATAGGCGTTGGTAAAGAAAACTATAATCACAATGCGATCTTCTTCTAAGATGGGGCCTTCAGCCCATCTCATTTGCGCTCTAGGAGTTATCATCATGGCAACAATGGTTGCTGCATATGAGCCATACACGTATAGTTCTCCACCACCACCGTATTCTTCCCCATCTCCTAAGGTAGAATACGAGTCTTCCCCACCACCATATGTTTCTCTACCACCACTACCATATATCTCTCCATCGCCTAAAGTTGAATACAAATCGCCTCCTCCACCATATGTCGACAGTTCTCCACCACCACCACCATACTACTCACCATCCCCCAAGGTTGAGTACAAGTCTCCTCCCCCACCATATGTTTATAGCTCTCCACCACCACCATATTATTCACCATCTCCTAAGGTGGACTACAAATCTCCTCCCCCACCATATGTTTACAGTTCTCCACCACCACCATACTACTCACCCTCTCCTAAGGTAGACTATAAGTCTCCCCCACCACCGTATGTTTACAGTTCCCCACCACCACCTTACTACTCGCCTTCCCCTAAAGTTGAGTACAAATCTCCTCCCCCACCATATGTTTACAGTTCCCCACCACCACCATACTACTCACCATCTCCTAAGGTAAACTACAAATCTCCTCCACCACCGTATGTTTATAGTTCTCCACCACCACCATACTATTCACCAGCCCCTAAGGTAGACTACAAGTCTCCACCACCACCATATGTATACAATTCCCCACCACCACCTTACTACTCGCCTTCCCCTAAAGTTGAGTACAAATCTCCTCCCCCACCATATGTTTACAGTTCCCCACCACCACCACACTACTCACCAAGCCCTAAGGTAGTATACAAGTCTCCACCACCACCATATGTCTACAGTTCTCCACCACCACCGTACTACTCCCCATCACCTAAGGTTGTATACAAATCTCCTCCACCACCGTATGTTTACAGTTCTCCACCACCACCATACTACTCACCAAGCCCTAAGGTAGACTACAAGTCTCCACCACCACCATATGTCTACAGTTCTCCACCACCACCATACTACTCCCCATCCCCTAAGGTTGTATACAAATCTCCTCCACCACCGTATGTTTACAGTTCTCCACCACCACCATACTACTCCCCATCCCCTAAAGTAGACTACAAGTCTCCACCACCACCATATGTTTACAGTTCTCCACCACCACCATACTACTCGCCTTCTCCTAAGGTGTACTACAAGTCTCCACCACCACCATATGTCTACAGTTCTCCACCACCACCATACTACTCCCCATCCCCTAAGGTTGTAGACTACAAGTCTCCACCACCACCATATGTTTACAGTTCTCCACCACCACCATACTACTCGCCTTCTCCTAAGGTGTACTACAAGTCTCCACCACCACCATATGTCTACAGTTCTCCACCACCACCATACTACTCCCCATCCCCTAAGGTTGTAGACTACAAGTCTCCACCACCACCATATGTTTACAGTTCTCCACCACCACCATACTACTCGCCTTCTCCTAAGGTGTACTACAAGTCTCCACCACCACCATATGTCTACAGTTCTCCACCACCACCATACTACTCCCCATCCCCTAAGGTTGTATACAAATCTTCTCCACCACCGTATGTTTACAGTTCCCCACCACCACCATACTACTCACCAGCCCCAAAGGTAAACTACAAATCTCCACCACCACCATATGTTTACAGTTCTCCACCACCACCATACTACTCGCCTTCTCCCAAGGTGTACTACAAGTCTCCACCACCACCATACGTCTACAGTTCCCCACCACCACCATACTACTCACCAGCCCCTAAAGTAGAATACAAGTCTCCACCACCACCATACTACTCGCCTTCTCCTAAGGTGTACTACAAGTCTCCACCACATCCTCATGTATGTGTTTGTCCACCACCTCCTCCATGTTATTCTCCATCCCCTAAGGTTGTGTACAAGTCTCCTCCACCACCATATGTCTACAGTTCTCCACCACCACCATACTACTCCCCATCCCCTAAGGTTGTATACAAATCTCCTCCACCACCATATGTTTACAGTTCTCCACCACCACCATACTACTCACCAGCCCCTAAGGTAGTATACAAGTCTCCTCCACCACCATATGTTTACAGTTCTCCACCACCACCATACTACTCCCCATCCCCTAAGGTTGTATACAAATCTCCTCCACCACCATATGTTTACAGCTCCCCACCACCACCATACTATTCTCCATCCCCTAAGGTAGACTACAAGTCTCCACCACCCCCATATGTCTACAGCTCCCCACCACCACCGTACTACTCACCTTCTCCTAAGGTGGACTACAAATCTCCTCCACCACCATATGTCTACAGTTCCCCACCACCGCCACCTTATTACTCCCCCTCACCAAAGGTTGACTATAAATCCCCACCTCCTCCATCGTATTCACCTTCTCCAAAAACTGAGTATTAAACCTCATGATCCTCATCTTCATATTACTATTATTAAAACAATAAATGCCATTCTAAACTAAGCTACTGAATTTTATTTTATTTCTTCTTTCCTTTTGTTCTTGGTGCTACTTGTATCTTTTAAGTTTCTTTGGATTTGGATTAAAATTTGGCTACAAAACCTTCATATGGTTTCATGTTTTTTCTTCAATATGTGTAAAGATTGCTTGAAATCTGTATGAAGAATTCCTTCGCGAATTTGAATTTGTAGTGTGTATTCTTGACTTTATAACTTCGGATAATAATTTATCGATTCGATCCTCTTGTATGGAATGCATACCTCATTTGAATGGATAAAATGGAAAGTTGAATTTCTTTAATGTTGGAAGCGTTACCCCCAAATTATAGAACTCGAGGCATAATACTAATTAGAAAATCTAAAGTCAACTAGATAAATGAGAAATGTAGATATAATCGAAAACATCAAGAATTAAGGAGTGCACCCAAGTCCAACATCATCTTCAATTACCTTTTCAGTTTTATAAATGTGGAGTGCTTATCTTTTTCAATGCCTCATTCTCCAGGTTACAAAATACGTAATCTTAACAGATTCTCTTTAACCATCTGCTTCATACCATTCCGTTGGTACGTATTTAAACCAAAAGGTTTGTTTTTTGCTGTTTAAAAATGTGGTCAAGTTGGTTTTTCAGATATGCATAGGCTCATATATATATATATATATATTTTTATTTGTCTATTCTCATGCTTTTTGATTAGAAAACTAATTGTATTATAGAAAAGTCTCTATTTTCATTTTTTTTTTGTAAAAGATGGTTCTAAACTAAGAATATTGTGATTTAAAAAAATATAATAATTAAAAAAATATTGTGATTATTTTTATAATCATAATAATTAAAAAAATATTGTGATTATAGATAATACCTGCAAGTTACAGTGTTGCGTTCTTCGGATAGTAATAGTATGATCCTGTGTTGGCAACTTCTACATTGTCGCGACCCTGTTGTACTAAGCTTTGAAACCGACCTCTTGAATTCGTCGCACGACAAGTTACTATGCCATGGGACTTTGCAGTTGATGCAAAAGGGTGTACAGCATATAAAGCAACATCTCCTAACTCCCTCTTCTTCGGTGGACTCAAAGAGCTTAGTTTTCGACATCAAAGCCGAGCAGCTTGGATTTGGGCAATGAAATATGTCGCATTCAGGAACCGGGTCATGTCGTTCCCACAGCTTTTGTAATTTAGGTGTCAAAAGATGTGCACAGCTTCTACGATCCAGGTTCGATTTGCAGCCATACTCAGGACATTTTGGTACAATTTTGCCATCTAGTAGTCCCTCTTCTATATGTCTTTTCAGGCATTTCTCGCAGGATCTATGATTACAGAATGCAACGGAAAGCATCTCTGCTGCTTCGATATCAGATTCCAAACAGATACGGGAAGTCTTGTTTTGAGCAAGAGACATAGCTTGAGTCCCACTTACAAGAACAGGGATGCTAGATGTCATGTCTGATGTGTTGAACATCATTCATTAGCAAGGCAATGTTCTCTTGCTTAGGCGTGGATCTTTCCATGAGCTTAAACATTCAAAGGGAAAAAGAAAACATCAATCACAAGATTGAAGATAAGACATGGAAAAAAAAAACAGAAACTTACAAACTCAAAAACCCGGTAATCACGGCAGCAAATTGAGATATGATTGATCCCCAAATTCACAGCTTCGGTTAGACATCGCTTCAATGCTATGAGCTCAGCCTCCAAAACTGTAATGAAAGAGTCATCAAGTGATTTCTTCATGTGAAACAAGCGACAACCATCTTCTTCTCTCCAAATTGCAACCCCAAACCCCGTGGTCTCCCCCGATATTAAACCCTTGAAATGAAGGCTGTAGGAGTCAGAACTTAAATCTCCCGGTGAGAGTTTTGCGCCATCTTCTCGTGCTAGATTGCCTTCTTTCTTCATGGATTTATTGTGCATACTTTCAAATTAGGATTCTTTAGATTTTACAAGAGGTGGCTTCGTGTGAGGATATAACAGAATTGTTGGAAAGTAACAAAAGTCTCTTTATATATGTAGGGATCGAACACTTAAACGCAAAAGGATATTAAGTTATAATCATGAAAATAAAGGACGTGTCCGGCAAGTAATTAAAAGCTTCTCATCCTCAAGATCAAGAATTAAATTCTCAAGTTTCTCTTATATATTTTAAAAATAATTAAATAACTTTTTTAATGACGATAATCTTTAAAATTACCTCATTATCCTTATTAATAAGAAAGAAATCAAATTCCCTAATAAATCATAAGAAATATCAGAAATTTTCCAAAACTTTTCTTAATAAATGCTTCATTAGCTTAGGCCGTAGCACATGCTACATATATATAAGATCCATGTTTTTTTTAAAATTCAAAAAGAACAACCTTTGAAAAAAAGGTACTACTGAAGTTATGTAGTTTAGTACTATTTACTTCATTTGTCTCTCTCTCTATCTAACTTGGAATCACATAAAGGACAAATCATAAAGGAAAGACGGAGCGATTGGGCTTATTCGAAGCTTGTGGTGGTGCTTGACATCGTTTGGAACCTGGCTTTTGTTTTGGTTACCACAGCTGTTTTGGTTATGAGCATCCGATTATACCGCTTAGATTTTGTTTATGAGCTTGTATGTTTTCTTTTTACTACAGGTATGGATCTAATATAGTTTCAATTTCACCTACTTGTTTGGAACGTGTCATAAATTGTTCGACATGCATGTTTGGCTTACATATGATCTGTATGTTTTCACTCCTCTGCAGAAAAAGGGTCATCAGATTCTACAAAACAATTGGGAATGGCTCAAGCACGAGCTGCTAAATTAGAGAAGCAGGTGAGACTCTTTTTTCGTCTCAGCTTTTGCTAGACTTTGTTTAAAGTTGAGTTTAAAATATCTCCATGCTCTAAGCCTCGTCATTTATGCTATGTTTATGTTTACCAATGCAGTTTCCATTCTTAACTATATTAGATCTCCTGATGACATATCCTTGCATTAACGGTTTTGACCATCCTACAAATATAATCCTTGATGAATCTCATGAACGGGTGTTTTCCACAAAGGTTAGCTTCTGGTTTCTATTTCTAGTTTCTGCAAGCATTGGCCAGTTTTTTTTTTTATTATAAACTTGTTTGGGGGGCTTTAGCCAAAAATATTTTTAGGACCAAGTACACCACGAACTTGGCTGCTCTAGTCACTTGTGTGTCCGACCGCTGGCCAGACAGGTTGGTTGGATTCATTGCTCGATACCTTTTCCAAGCTACGATTCATACTCTCTGGAGAGAACGTAATTCTCGAAAACATGGGGAGATTCCAAAGTCAGCAGGTACTCTAATATCTTGGTTCGATAAACAAGTCCGGAATCAGCTCCTCGCTATCTCTGGTCTGGGGGATAGGCGCTATGAGGACGGTCTCCAAGTTTGGTTTGCTTCTAGAGATCTAGGCTGAACTGATGATTTTACTCTTCTTTTCAGTTTTGTAATTGTTCTTAGCTAAAAAATTTCAGCTACCAGTTGCACTAGTTGTACAAACCCTATTTTTTCTTTAAATTTAATTTAATATTTTATTCAAAAAATAAAAATAAAAGGGATCCTCCACATCTATCTCTACTGCTTTTCTTCCACATATGACATTTGTTTTAGTTGTTTTCTTAGCTTTGTCTGGTTATTTCCGGTTCCTCCTCTCATCGAGTGCAAAACTTTTAATTATTTAATCAATTTCAATTTGCCCCGAAAACAAAAAAAATTAACTCTTTGGTTTTGTGAGCAATCAAGACTGACGAAGTAATTAAGAGTGTTTTATATCTGAAAATTTGGCTCTTTGGTTTTTAACTAGTAACATCTCTTACTTGTTCCATTTCCGGTGAACAACAACGACAATATTAGCTAGGGTTGCAGAAGAAGATATGTTGAAGATGACTACAAAATTACAATAATATATTTCATTAAAACGGATTTATGTACGTACACTAATCTCAAGAACGTTATGTACGTACACCAAACTACAACATACATTAAACAAAAGAACGTTATGTACATACACCCAAACTGCAACATGCATAGCTTATATTTTTGACACCTCTATAACTATGTTCAACGGTGGGTTTGACACTTCTATAACTATGCTCAACGGTGGGTTTATTTGTAATTGTGAGAATATGGTGAGAGAATGTGATATTGCACCTTTTAGTTATACATATCTTTATGTGTGATTGTTTCACTTATCTCCCTAATTAGTCCCAAACAAGATTGAATGATAGAGTTCGCTTTATGATGATTGCTATCACGTTTCTCACATAACTATTTGCTTTGAATGTTACATTAAAATAACTTGTGTACGTACATGTTTTGAATGTTTTGTTTGTAAACAATTTGTGTGTTCATATGTACGTATGCGTTCATATGTACGTACACATTTATATGTACGTACACGTTCGATTTTAGGTTTAATGAACCCAAAATTACAAGAATATTCTCGTCTTCTACCTCTAACATACGACTGAAAACCCTAATTTCTCCTGCCTCACTTTATTTTTTCACGACTTATGTCTATTTTTTTTTGTTTCACTTGTGGGGTTTTTACTCAACTATTATAGATTTTCAACTCAACATCTGATTTCTAACTTAAAAACCTATAAAAAGTGAGTTATATAGATCTCCCTATAAGTCTATCGCAACTCTATACTGTCTTTGCTTGCTCAAACAAATTCGTATTATTCTGGTAAGACTTACAGCTGTCACAAATGCCTACTTAATCTACCACAAATTAGAAGTCTACCATTACACTACTAAAACTATTTTAAAAACATAGTAAGTATACCAAAAATATCTGTTAAGGACTACTGTCAAATAAATCTGTTGCAACAGATCATTAGTCTACCATAAATATCTTCCCTACCTTTTAAGTCTATCGATCTACCCCACTCAAAAAAATAAATCTATCATCAAAGACAATTTCTCTACCAACTTAATCTAACGAAATCAAATATCTATCTAATTAATCTACCATACACATAAGTGTACCATCACTACAACTAAGTATACCAATTATATCTGTCGTACCCCTTCACTCGGCCACCTTAATATACCAACTATATCTACCATCTTTATGTACCAGAGTTTCGTACCATCAAACAACCGGTAGACTTTTTTTCAGTTCCCAATGTTTTTTTGTTCTTTCAATGGCATTATCCGTAATTGCGTTTTTTTCAATACTAGTTTTAGGAGTACTTTAGGAGTACAAATGGTACAGAAGTTATTCTAGTAATTACTAATAATTGTGTGCTACTCTTGTGAAACATTTTAGTAATATTATAGTAACTCTCCCTATTTTTATTTGTTATACAATATTTGATTAATTATAAACAAGTAGTACTTACGATCCATATTTCAGATAATCCAATAAATTATCAAGTTAAATATAATTGCTAAGTACCATGATAAAACATGTAAACTTGAAGATTATGAGAGTTAGCCTTCAAATTCCATTACGAATATAAAATGCAAAAGGTCCAAAGAACCTATCAAGGTGCAGCTGCTAATGTAATCAAAGTAAAAAAAAAAAAAAACCAAAAGAAAGAGATGAAAAGTGTATCAAAATAACTTGTTAATCAAAACACATAGACTAAGGACTATAATAACCCACGTAATCGGGGACAGGGGGAGAATCATCGGATAAACCACCATCAGCATACGAATCATCCCAGCAACCTTCATGATCATCTCCAACCATCATTATAATCAAAATCACTATCGGCAGTACGTGAGCAACCTGTAGGACAAATCACTTGACTCTTCTTCCATTCAACTCCACACCTGTAGCAAAACTGATACTCACATCTACAAAAAACCATATAAGACATTATAAAAATGTAAATATATAGTCTCAAATTATATCTTAGTTGCGTTAAAAATATATATATATATATATATATATATATATATATATATCATGTGGTTGCAGCCTTGATTAAGCTCAATTAAATGTCGACATTTGACACATTGGCGCCATTTTTGGTTCTGTACTAGAGACTTAAGCTTCAAGTCATCATCAACTAGAGTGTGAGGGTGAAGTTCTTGGTACTCAGTACACGACAAATCAGAATGCGATGGTACTTTACAATCAATGCAAAAGAGTCCAGAACATTTGACACATGCTGCATCATTCGATTGATCAGATCGAGAAATCGCGGTTTGGGACATCAACGTTGAGCAGTTTAGATAGGGGCAATAAATTCTCTCAGCTACGGGAATGGAATCATCTTTCATCTTGTGTTTCCACATCTGAATCACCTTAGGTTTCAAAACCATGCTACAGTATTTAAGACTCAGCTCTAACTTGCATTCATTATCAAGGCATGTGGGCACAGTTCCGTTTTGCAGTTTCACTTCCACAAGGAAAACAATAACGGTGAAGGCATTTACCGAAAAAGAACATGCGATCGACCGTGGTTTCTTCCAGACAAATGACACAAACTTCTCCCTTAACCTCTGAGGCGGTGCTGGTTTGAGAAACAATTGCCTCTCTTGCAAGATTAAAAACAAACTTGATATTTATTCTACAAACTAGAATAGCTCACTAGAATCAAATTTTTCTAGAAGGCGATGGACTTGCTCCAATAGTTGTTCGACAACTCTTTCCTTCTTAGGATCACATTTACCAATCATTATCTGCATTCAAAAATTAGATTCATTCTCGTTAAACCGATATATTTTGCCGATGCAGATTATAATCAAAGTCATCATCACATAACAAGATATGATACAACTGTTCTTTAAGATATACAAATACCAAATATATATTCACTGTAATGTTTACAAAAGTTATTTATCACAAGTGCGTTCAAGCCAATATTCACAACCATCTAATTAATGGCTAAAACATAAGAAAGAAATAATACTTTATTTGAATATTTTAAGCACTTGAAGTTTTGATAATGCAGTACTAATTAATTAACCACTAACCAGCCATTTTAGAGTGTCATGAATAATATATTAAGTGCATATAACAAAGTAGAGAAAAAAAAAAAGACTTACATTTTGGTAAATCGAAGAATCATCACAATAAATCACAAGCTTTATGATCCCTAAATCGAGTGCTTCACTTAATCCACGAACCAAAGCCCTAATCTCAACTCTTTCGATGTTGATCTTTGCGTCGTTCACTGGTTCTTTTATCTCAAACAACAACTCATCTTTCTGATTGCAAATTGCAATTCCAAAACCAGCCATCGCCATCTTTTTTCCATCATGCTCTGCAGTAATATCAGCTGCAATATCATTGCTAACCAAACCCTTAAAATACAATCTGTAGACAATGTTATCGACATATTTTGCCGACGAAGATTTGGTTACGCTTTGTTTCTTAGAAACAAAACCTACTTCATATCCTTCCATGATTGTTTAGTATCAAGTTTTTGGTTGGAATAAATCTGAAGAAGCTATATACTTATTAAGTTTTTGAAGACTTATATTACGTATTATGTTTTGTTCTTAATAGAGATAAACACTAATTATATATAAGATCTTTTATATTTGTGGCCAAATAAATTTCATTATGACGTTTGTAAGTTTTTCAATTATGAGTTACTAATATTTTGTTCTTTAGAGATAATATCGAATCCCTTTTTCTTAGGGGTTTTCGATTTTACACAAATTCTTTTTGACATTTTTGATAATCTCTAATCATTTCTGTATTGATCTCTACCTAAAACAGACTTGGCATGCTCTTTCTTTCTCCTTTTTCACGTTAATAAAATTAAGAGAACTTTTGCTCGCTGATTCTGATCTTTGTGAATAATTATGAAACGTATAAGCCAACAAATTGTGTCGAGCTTTCATAGTTTGTTGGCTAGACATAGTATCATAGATGCTTTTATGCAAGGCATGGCTAGTCACAAAATGACTTGCAGTATCTGTTTAGATGATAATATTGGCGTTGGTCAGATGTTTTGTGTTGATAAATGTCGTCATCAGTTCTGTTCCAACTGTGTGAAACGACATATAGAGTTGAGGCTATTCGAGGGAAGTGTGATTAGATGTCCTCATTACCGCTGCAAGTCCAAGCTGACTTTTGGAAGCTGTGTTGATTTTTTGACACCTGAACTAAGGAAGACGTGGAACAAAAAAGGATCAAGGACGACAAGATCCCTATAACATATAGAATTTATTGCCCAAACCCGACGTGCGCGGCTTTAATGTCAATAAAAAAACCTCTCTAAAGTCTAACCTATTAAACAAGCTGGAATCAGGAGATACTTCTCTACATTTACAGCAGAAGCTAGATTTAGAAGACACTGCTTCAAATGCTTTCACCTCCTTTGCATCAACTGTAGAGTTCCGTGGCATAGTGACGTGGCATAGTGACTTGTCATGCGATGATTACATGAAATTGGATCCAAATTCTACAGCAGGTGATATAAAGCTCAAAGCTTTAGCAAATCAAAGGTTGTGGCGTCAATGTGGAAAGTGCAACCAAATGATCGAACTTTCAGAAGGATGCATCAAAGTAATTTGCAGGTACCATATCTATTACAAAAAAACCATTTATTTTCGAATTTTTTTTATATGATTGATTTAATCTGATTTATCATTCCATTTTTCATTGTAGATGTGGACATAGGTTTTGTTACAAATGTGGAGCCAAGGCTGGAGATTGCGATCATCATTTTTACAATATCTTTCCTACAAGGCCATCACAGCAGTAGCTTACCATCGATATTTGCGCTTTGCTTAGTTTTCGTTTTGGTACTTATACTAATTAGATTTTTTTTTTGCTTCATAAAATAGTATGATCAGTTTTAATATGATAGGATTAAATTAGGAGCAAACTTAAATTATATTCCGATTACCTATGGTTTTTCTATTTTGATGCCCTTAAAGAATGAAAGATTGTTTTAAAGTATTTTCTGCCCTTACAAAGAAAAGATGGAATATGTTTTCAGTACGATTTCTTCTAATCAAATTGTTAGAATGTTTTAATTAATTTCGAAAATATACATATAATAGTATCATTTAAAATTTATAACTAAATATATTGTCTTAAGGATTAATATCACATAAGTTTGTTTTAATTAAGAATATATTTCCCTCATGTACGTACCCAATTCTAGTATTATTATATATTCAATTGATTGATTTTCTAACTTTTCAAGTATTCACTTTCATTCTCGATAACTTTTCATTATTATATTCTAACTTTTGCAATTATAATGTTACACTGGTTAAAAAAAAATGTATAATATCAATCACTAATCCTTTTTGGTTTTTGCTTAGGGTGTTCCTTCTCACACTTATCCCTTGTTATTTTTTTTTATTTTTTGTCTTTTTGCGTTACTTGTTCGATCCCTATTTAAATTTATAAATTTCATTGAACTTCCTTCACAATTAGTTGATTCTGATCGGTGAATTGTGAATAAATATGCAACGTATAAGTCAACAATTTGCATCGAGCTTTCAGATTTTGGTGCCCCGAAATAGTATCAGATATGCTTATAAACAAGCAAAGGAAGCTATAGTTTCTAAATCAAGCAGGCTTGAGAAGAATCCTCCTCGCCAAGCGAAGCCTACTCGCAAAACGACTTGCAGTATATGTTTAGATGATAATATTGTCCCTACTCAGATTTTTTGTGTTCATAAATGTCGTCATCAGTTCTGTTCCAAGTGTGTGAAACGACATATGGAGGTGAGGCTACTCGAGGGAGGTGTGATTAGATGTCCTCATTACTGTTCAAGTCCAAGCTGACTTTTGGAAACTGTGCTGATCTTTTGACACCTGAACTAAGAAAGATGTGGCAACAAAATATCAAAGAGAACACGATTCCTATAACAGATAGAATTTATTGCCCAAACCCGAGGTGCTCGGCTTTAATGTCGATTAAAGAAGCTGGAGTTTGGAGATACTTCTCTAAATTTACAAAAGAAGCTAGAGTTAGAAGACAATGCTTCGAATGCGGTCAACTCCTTTGCATTAAATGTAAAGTTCCGTGGCATAGTGACTTGTCGTGCGGCGATTACAAGAACTTGGGTCCAAATCCTACTGCTGATGATATAAAGCTTAAAGCTTTAGGAAATCGGAACATGTGGCGTCAATGTGGAAAGTGCAAACAGATGATCGAACTTTCAGAAGGATGCATCAAAGTAACTTGCAGGTATCATCTCTATTAATAACATTCGAATTGCTATATATGTTTTTATCTGATCTTTTTTTTCCTTATAATAATGTTTTAATCAAATTATATTTTTCATTGTAGACATAAGTTTTGCTACCAATGTGGAGCCAAGGCTGGAAGTTGTCATCATGGTGCTCGCCATGTCTATCTTCCAACGCCATAACATCCGCTTGCGCCTTCACCAGACTGCCTTACCATCATGTGCATGACTTAGTTTTTGTTTTGGTTCTATTATATTCATTTTGCTTCAAAAAAATAGTATGACCGGTTTTGTGGGTTGTTGATAGGGATAAAGTTTGAAGCAAACATTATTACAAGTTCGATTGTATGGTTTTTTCCCAACATTTATAATTAACTTATTACCCTTTCTCAAATTTATGAAGTTCATCAGCTTTACGGCCACTAGACAACCCAAGCCGTCGCGGTGACCTAATATATATTGACAATGTTAGGCGGTGAAAATTTAGACTTGCAAGCTTACAGAAGAAGAATAATTCTTACATATTTATAAAATAGATTAAGATCTGCATAAATACATGGATTTTAAAAAGGTGAATTAATATAAATCATATACATACTTTACAGAATTTAATGACTAGATAATTAATTTCTTATTGTTTTAATCAAAAGCTTTATCTTGTTCACTACAAGAAAACAATAGATTTACGACTGCACTAATAATCACTATATAGTCACTAATTCATAACTAACGACTAAGTTATGACTAATAACTATTGTCGTAAATTGATAGTCGGTAAAGAAATTTAGTCGTAATATAGTCGGTAAATAGCGACCATATTACGACTATAACACGTAGTCGTAAATATTTACGACTATTTAATGACAATGTTACGATTAATGATATATCATGGTTTTTGTGGTTTTAACCATGGTATAAGTCTGTTTTTGAGTCTTTTGATTTGTTTTCTAGGTTGTTATTGAGTCTTTTGATTTGTTTTCTAAGTTGTTATTGAGTCTTTATAGGTTTAGGTACTCATTGGCACGGATGGAACACAAGGGAGCTAAAAGAGGATGATTTGGAGCATAATCAAAGCATGAAGGCTGATCAACGAAGCTCGGAGACGAGATCAAGTCTATGCATCGACCGATGCAATCTCAGCATCGATCGATGCAGTTGCCACAAACCAAACGGAAGTTGTTTCCACAAGCTTTAGAAGATTTACAAAATTTGCCCAAGTTTCTCTTATTTGCAGTTAAGGCCCAAAACGTGTTTTAGAGTATTTATAGGATTTTTATGGTCATTGTTTAGACCTAAACTTTATTCTGCAACCAAAAGATATATTGAGAGCTTTGGGAGAGACATATCTGATTTCATCTGTAGAGAGAAAATTCTTGAACTCCTTTCTTACTTCTTAATATCAATTGCTTCTTATTCAGAAAAGATGTTTTGTTCTACATTGAATATGTCTGAGTAGTTTGTTTGTTAGGTTTACGGTTTTTTATAGGGTTTTTATGGTGCATTAGATCTGATATTTTAGGATTCATTATCTTCTATGATCTTCATTTTAGATTGTTCTTCATATTAATTCTTGATTGATCACCTAGAATTAATACCTAAGAAAATAAATTGATATGAGAATATAATTGATTTTTCTGATAAACCTTTTGATGAACAAAATTATTTCTTGCAAAGAGATTTGATTTAATAATTTTGTGAACAATCTAAACTTGTTTTTAAAGCTGATTTTTAAACTTGAATTTTGCAAAGATATTTGGATTTTCTGGTTTTAAATTTAGATAATATTTGCAGTGAGAACTGATTTATTTTACAAGAGTGTTTAGAGTTTTAGATCTGATTTTTAATTGCTTGAATCCTATTATTTGACTGATTTAATATTTCATAAATTCATGAGAATTTCCCTAGGCCTAGCTCTTTGATCCTTTGAATTTACAACACCTTTAAATTCTGTTTTTGCATTGTTTTTAATTTAATAATTTGATTTAGGATAATTAAAAAATTAATAAGTCTATTGTGTGATCTAGAGTCTCTGTGGATTCGACCCCTAGAATATTATGACTGCAAGGCTGTTAGTATCATTAAGGTATTACAATTTGAGCATATCAAATTTTGGCGCCTTTGCCGGGGACTCTTTTGATTCACCATTAGATTAAAGTCTTTGATTTTGTCTAGATTTTTATTTTTCTATTTTACTCACACGCTTTTGTTTCTTTTCTCTTGTGTGTTTCAGGTACATGCCTAAGCCTAGCACCAGGAAAAATCCTACTGGTCCAGTTGTTAAGCTTACAAACCAAGAGTTGGGACAACTAGAGCGTGATAACACAAAAGCAGCCAAGTCAGCGAAGATGGTCAAAACACTCATATTGAGACCTGATGAGGCTGGAGTTTTGAGGGATCAAGAGGGCAATGTGTACAACGAGCAAGGCCATAAACTTGATGCTGAAGAACGAGTTATTCAGGAAGAACTCGTCGTGGTTGAGGATGATGCACGTGGCGTCGAGCGACGCAACAATGGCATCGATCGACGCAACCAAGAAGGCATCGATCGACACAATGATGGCATCGATCGACGCAATGTCTGAGCTTGTGCGAATGGAGCCAATTTGGACCTTCAGCCTAGACGGGACAACAATGGAGAGCTTGTCAAGACTCTTGCGGACTTCAACAGGCCAGACTTATTCAATGAGAACCGTTCCGCAATTTTCCCTCCTCCATTCCCACGAAATGATTTTAAGCTGAAACCTGCCTACTTCGCTCTTGTTGGACAAAGACCATTCCAAAACTTGCCGCATGAGAAGCCTCTAGACCATATTGAGAACTTTGAGGATATAGTCACCAGCATCAAAGCTAATGGAGTTACAGAGGACTATCTCTATTGCAAGTTCTTCCTCTACTCTCTTGCTGGGGAAGCTTCTCATTGGCTAAGACAACTCAAACCGGGATCTCTGACAACCTGGCATGACATCAAGGTGGCATTTTTGAACTACTTCTATGATGATGCGATGTCTGATGAGCTGAGGATTAAGCTCTCCACCTTTAGATAAGGACCTGCTGAATCTTACAAAGCTGCTTGGGTGAGGTTCAAGGCATATTAGAGAGACTGTCCGCATCATGGATTCTCAGAGGTTTAGTTGATTAGTATCTTCTTCAGCGGGATTGACTGGAGGTATCAGATGGCTTTAGATGCTGCTAGTGATGGGAACTTCAAGAAAAGGTACCCAGATGAGGCTGAAAAGTTAATAGAGAGGCTAGCATCCAACAACAGTACTAAGAATGCGGACTTAGAACGGAAAAGAGCACATGAAGGGTATGATTCTAATCAGTTTGCTACAGTGATTGCCAAATTGGATACAGTGCATAATCTTCTTGTTGGGAAGAAATCAGTCCATTTTGCTGAAGATGTTGAGATTTTTGAGCCAGAGCCGCAAAATGTAGAAGAAGATGTCAACTTTGTGTATGGGAATCAAGGTCAAAGGTTTGGAAATCAGCAAGGCAACAGGTCTTTCAGTGGAAACAACCAGCGCAACAACTATCCATCTAATTCTACAGGCTTCATTCCTAATCAAGATTATCAGAAACAGCGGCAGAGCAGTGGTTACACCAGGACGTATGGCAACTCCTCTTACCAATCTCCTCATCCTAAGACAACTGAAAGTAGGATGGAGGCAATGCTTGAGCAGATTCTTCAGGGACAGGAGCAGTTGACAGTGACATTCAATGGGAAGATTGACAATGTCTATACTGAGCTTACTGGCAAATTTGATTCATTGAATGTCCAAGTTAAGAAGCTGGAGAACCAAGTTGTACAAACTGCTGGAGCTGTGAAAAAGGCAAAAATGATTCTTACCAGGAAGAACTGAATCAAATCCGAAGCACTCTTGCAATGT
Source organism: Camelina sativa (assembly GCF_030686135.1). Classification (NCBI taxonomy): domain Eukaryota; kingdom Viridiplantae; phylum Streptophyta; class Magnoliopsida; order Brassicales; family Brassicaceae; genus Camelina; species Camelina sativa. Next base: position 17,285,342 of record NC_141883.1, read on the forward strand.
TGTGACCTTAAGTAGTGGTAAGCAATTACAGTCTAAAGCTGAGAAGAAGCAGAAAGCCAAAGAATTGCAGGAACTGATCGATGAGGATGATGAGTTTGACGATCCAGAACCAGCATCGACCGATGCAACTGCAAAGCATCGATCGACGCAACCCTCAGTGGTCGTAGAAGAATTGACTATGCGAGACAACATCGACCGATGCAACGTCTAAACCGAGAAGGAAGTTACGAAAGCTCCGATTCCAGTTGCTGAGAGAGTTTATAAACCCAACGTTCCTTTCCCCAAGAATCCAAGGAAGTCTAAACAAGAGCTTGATGATGCTAAGTGTAAGGCTATGATGGATAAACTTATTGTGGAGCTGCCATTGGTTGATGCGGTTAGAACTTCTCCAATGCTTAGGAGATATGTTAAAGGATGATGACTAAGGATTTGAATGCTGAGCAGGGAGTAATGATGATTTCAGCCCAAGTTAGTGCCATCATTCAGAACAAGATCCCAGAAAAGCTTCTTGATCCAGGTAGTTTTGTTCTTGATTGTACAATCTTGGTTCCAGTGTCAACTTAATGCCTAGATCAGTAGCACTCAGCCTTGGGATGACAGATTTCCAACCCACCAAGATTACTCTTATCCTTGCTGACAGATCAGTTCGTATTCCTGACGGTATTCTTGAAGATGTTCCAATTAAGATTGGTAATTGTTTGATACCTACTGATTTTGTGATCTTTAAGTATGAAGAAGAGCCTAAGGATCCTTTAATCTTGGGAAGATCATTCTTAGCTACTGCTGGAGACATTGTTGATGTCAAGAAAGGACAGATTGGTCTTAATGATGGAGATTTGCAGATGCGTTTTGACATGGATAAGCTGGTTAAGAGGCCAACCATAGATGGTCAAACTTTTTATGTGGATACATTGTCTAATCTTGTGGAAGAGATTTTTAAGGAGCTGTATCCTGAAGATCCTCTTGAGAGAGCATTAGTTGCTTCTACTGAAGAAGCTGAGATTTAGATGACATTGCTCCTGGGTATGTCAAGCTACTAGATGCTAATGAGCAAGTAAAGAAGTTGGTTGCACAAGAGGAATTGGTTGGTACTTCTTCACAAGCTGAGAAACTATCTGATTGGAGTCTAGAGAAAGCTCCAAAACTTGATCTCAAGCCACTTCCTGCAGGTTTAAAGTATGCATTTTTAGGTGAGAATTCTTCTTATCCTGTTATTGTTAATGCTTCCTTAAACAATGCAGAGCTCACTTTATTGCTAAGCAAGCTGCGCAAGTTTCGCAAAGCTTTTGGCTATTCTCTTGATGATATTGCAGTGATTTCTCCGAACTTGTGCATGCATAGGATTCATCTTGAGGAGGTAGCTAAGACATCTATTGAGTATGGGAGGAGGCTAAATCCGAATTTGCAAGACGTTGTCAAAAAGGAGATCATGAAATTGCTGAATGTCGAGATTATCTACCCAATTTCTGATAGCAAATGGGTTAGTCCAGTTCTTGTTGTTCCGAAGAAGAGTGGAGTTACAGTGGTGAAGAATGACAAGAATGAGCTGATTCCGACACGGACAATCACCGGACACCGGATGTGCATTGATTACAGAAAGCTAAATGCCGTAACAAGGAAAGATCACTTCCTGCTGCCCTTCATTGATTAGATGCTTGAGAGGTTAGCTAACCATCCATACTACTGCTTTTTGGATGGTTACTCCGGGTTTTTCCAGATTCCGATTCATCCCGATGACCAGGAGAAGACGACTTTCACTTGTCCATATGGTACTTTTGCATATCGCAGAATGCCTTTTGGTCTCTGTAATGCTCCTGCGACATTTCAGAGATGTATGATGTCCATCTTCACAGACATGATTGAAGATTACATGGAGGTTTTCATGGATGATTTTTCAGTATATGGGTCTTCATTCAAGAGCTATTTGGATAATCTCTGTAAAGTGCTGGCTAGATGTGAAGAGAAGCACATAGTTCTTAATTGGGAGAAGTGTCATTTTATGGTTAGAGATGGTATAGTGCTTGGTCACAGGGTTTCAGAAGCTGGTATTGAAGTTGACCGCGCTAAGATAGATGTGATGACAGGTCTTCAACCACCAGATAGTGTGAAGTTGGTAAGGAGTTTCCTTGGACATGCCAGGTTCTATAGACGCTTCATCAAGGATTTCAGTAAGATAGCTAGACCACTTTCAGCTCTACTATGCAAGGATGTCAAATTTGAGTTTACTGATGAATGTCGATTAGCTTTTGAACAGATTAAGCAAGAGCTTGTGAGTACTCCAATTGTCAACCACCATATTGGGATTTATCTTTTGAGGTAATGTGTGATGCCAGTGATTTTGCAGTGGGAGCAGTGCTAGGACAGAGGAAGGATAAGAAATTTCATGTTATTTACTATGCTAGTAGAACACTTTATGATGCTCAAAGGAATTATGCAATAACAGAGAAGGAGTTGCTAGCAGTAGTGTTTGCTTTTGAGAAGTTTCGTTCTTACTTGGTTGGATTAAAGGTGATAGTTCATACAGATCATGCTGCACTCAAATACTTGATGCAGAAAAAGGATGCCAAGCCAAGGTTACTAAGATGGATTCTTCTTCTTCAAGAATTTGACATTGAGGTTAAGGACAAGAAAGGGATTGAAAATGGAGTAGCTGATTATTTATCAAGGATCAAGATAGAAGATAATGTTCCAATTCATGATTCACTGCCAGAAGAGAATGTATACTTTGTTGATATTGGTTCTCAAGTTACATTGCTGCAGTCTCGGGAAATTTTGCGAAGTCGTGGCAATGCATCGATCAACACATCTGGTGCATCAATCGATGCTTCATCTCGATACGAACAGGACTTGGTTATTGCATCGACCGATACATCACTAAGCATCGATCGACACTTGGTCCAGGAATCGTCGGGTTATGAGTTTGACAACGACATAGCTGCTGTAACTACTTCTGATCAACCATGGTATGCCGATATCGCAAATTACCTTGCTGCTGAGGTGGAACCAGAAAAATTTATAGGGTATGCTAAGAAGAAGTTCTTGAGAGATCTTCGGAGATACTATTGGGATGAACCTTACTTGTATAAGCATTGCAGTGATGGAGTTTACAGAAGATGTTTAGCAGAAACTGAGGTACGTGACGTTTTGTTTCATTGTCATGGATCTGACTATGCCGGACATTTTGCTACATTCAAGACATTATCCAAGGTTCTCCAAGCAGGCTTTTGGTGGCCAACGATGTTCAAAAAACGCTCATGAGTTTGTCTCAAGATGCGATGCCTGTCAGCGGAAAGGTCAAATCAGTAAACGGCATGAGATGCCACAAATCTTCATTCTTGAGGTTGAAATGTTTGATTGTTGGGGCATTAATTTTATGGGACCATTTCCTTCTTCTTACAAGAACAAGTACATCCTTGTAGCTGTTGACTATGTCTCCAAGTGGGTGGAAGCTATTGCAAGTCCCAAGAATGATTCTTCTGTGGTTCTTAAGCTGTTTAAGACCATTATCTTTCCACGGTTTGGAGTGCCTCGGATTGTTATCAATGATGGAGGTAAGCACTTTATTAATAAAGTGTTTGATAAGTTGTTAAAGAAGTATGGAGTTCAACATAGAGTGGCCACCCCATATCATCCCCAAACTAGTGGTCAGGTTGAGGTTTCTAACCGTCAAATCAAAGAAATCCTTGAGAAGACAGTGGGTGTTACTAGAAAGGATTGGGCAGCTAAGTTAGATGATGCACTTTGGGCATATTGGACTGCATATAAGACACCACTTGGCACTACACCTTTTCATCTGGTTTATGGGAAAGCATGTCATCTTCCAGTGGAGTTAGAGCACAAAGCAGCCTAGGCTGTAAAATTGCTGAATTTTGATGCCAAGACAGCTTCTGAGAGAAGGTTGGTTCAGCTGAATGAGTTGGATGAGTTTAGACATCATGCATTTGAGAACTCTAAGCTATATAAGGAGAGAACCAAGGCTTATCATGATAAGAAGATCATCTCCAGAAATTTTGAGCCTAATAACCAGGTACTTCTGTACAACTCTCGTTTGAAGCTGTTTTTAGGAAAGCTTCGTTCTCGCTGGTCCGGACCATTCACTATCCAAGAAGTCCGCCCTTATGGAGCCATTGTGCTGCTTAACTCCAAGGGTGAGAATTTTACTGTCAATGGACAGAAGGTGAAACACTATTGGGCTGAAGTCGGGATACCAGACGAACACATTGTGCGTTTGGATGGTGCACCCTCTGCCTAATCCGCTGCTAAGTCAATCTAATGACTTAAAACAAGCGCTGAGTGGGAGGCAACCCAATGGTAGGATTTTAATTATTATTTTTTTTTTTAGGATTTACTAACATATTAATTTTTAGTTTTGAGTTTAAGTGATGCAGAAATCGTAAAAAATCAACGGAAGTGGCACTGCATCGATCGACACATATGGTGCATCGCTCGATGCATAGTTCGATGATGTTAATGGATCAGAGGTTTAATGGGCTGATAGGTTTGAAAATAATCGAATTTTGGTGGGCCGGATTAAGCCCAGTTGCATCAACCCAACGTTTGCATCGACTGATTCAACCTCAGCATCGATCGATGCAACTTAACCTAAAGTCACGTTTTAAATCCTCCGACTTCGTCTTCTTCGCCACTCCACACTGAAACTCGAAACCGACGAACACAACCTTAAATCGACCATATCTCCCTCGATTCTCCACCGAATCCGACGATTCCAAACCCCATTTTGCTCGAAATTCTCTCCTCTACTCGATCCCATACTCAGTTTTCCGATTCAGAATAATGACGACCCGCAATCGATCGAAGAGACTTCAGCCCTCCACTTTTGCTGTCGCTCCGCCGTGCCTCCGCGACTCTCCACCACTGGCGATTCCATCTGCTGTTCCACTGAGCCCAATCCGACCACTTCCAGCTCCTGATGCACCTTTTCAAGCCACATGTCATGACCCATGGCCAAGAAGAGAAGGATTACGGATTCCGCCACAGCATGTTTGGCCAGGACGTCCAATTGAAGAGGTTAAGAAGCTTGAATATATCAACAGGCCGCTACTTGATGCTTGGATAGAGTATGAGACTATGTTTTACAACGCTTGGCTGAAAGTTGAGATCAAGCCAACTCGGTTTGTTGATCCTGCTACTATGCAGAGGCTTGGGATACATGATGAGGTACTGAGACTTCTGGAGAAGATTGGACTTGGGACCATGTGCACTCACCACTATGACTTGTATCCGGAGCTGGTCCGACAATTCATGGCTTCAGTTTGCCTTCTCTTCCAGAACGAGCAGGTCCCGAAAGCTAGTGAAGGAAGACTGTCTTTCTTCATTAGAGGAGTTTGGTATGAGATTTCTTTACGCGACCTTTGTGACATTTACGGTTTTAGTAGAGAGCCAGAGGGAGTTTCACTTCCAGGAGAGTTTGTAGATGTTTCGCATCTCTGGTCCTACTTTGGTACTGGCGATTATGATTCCCGAAGTTCCACTATGACTGATGTGCGGCATCCAGTGATCAGGTACATTTTTAGGGCCATAGCCAACACTATTTTGTGTAAGATGGAGCTTGGGAAGATGAGAGTGAGTGAGCTGGAAATGATGGCATATGGGATTTATGATTTGATTGCTGAGAATGATAATTCGGTTGACCCCGAGAGGGTTAACTATGGTGCAGTGTTTGCTTCTCATTTGATCTCTTTGAAGGTCAAGGCTTTTGGGCGTGGGAAGACAGAGTATGTTGGGAGTCTGCTTACTCCTATTTTCCAGCGACTGCGTATTTCTACTGATTTGGTTTCCGTTTGTACTGAGAGGTGCGTTATTGATGAGGAGCATTTGAAGAACTCTACTTGGATGACGAGAGAGATGCTATGGCATTTTAGGGATTCTACTGGTACTCATCTGATCAGATTGCCACGACCAGACCTCACCACTATCGGAGAGGATGCGGAGCAGAGGCTAACAGTTGGTAACACGCTTCTGGTTCATTTGTTCACTACTTTTTCAATTTGATTTTTGTATCTTAGTCAATCTCAGGCTTGACAACACTGGGGACAATGTTGTTTTAAGTCTGGGGGAGGCTAGTTACTAACTAACTACTTTTTCTTTCTTGTGTCTGTTGTGTGTCTGTCAAAACCATATTTTTGAGTCAAATTTTTAAAATTTTTCTTTTTGTAATTAGGATCTCTAACTATTGGTTTCTGTTCTTTGGCTAACACTCTTATGAAACTTGATTATGCTTTATCTCAGAACTGAAGTTTGGAAAAGCTATGAGCTGTATCAACAATCCTGAAAGCCCTTATTCAAAGGATATCTGGTTAAACTAACGTTGTCTCAACTTTTATCAGGATTTTTACCAGACTTAATCTCTTACTTTGGGGTTGGAAATCAGTAGACTAGACTTCTTCTTTGGGCCATACAAGACAGTGCAATTTTTCAAAGTATGTCTCCCCTCTCTCTTCCTAGAATATTACAACTGCAAGGCTGTTAGTATTATTAGGGTATTACAATTTGAGCATATCAATTAATAAAATGTAAACAGAAGTAGTTTACGAGTAGTCGTAATGTAGTTGTCAACTTTAGTGACTAATTGACGACTATTTAACAACTATAATCATATTTATATAGGATTTATGTATTTATACATCATTTATACAAATTATATACAGTATTTTAATAATAATATTTATATTTTATTAACTATTTTAAACATATTTAAATTATGAATAATATTTGTTTGGAGTAAATTGATACTAAAAATAAAATATTATATTTATTATTATAAAATCATGATTTGAAAAAAAACTGTATTACAAAATAAAATTATAAACATAATTAAAAATAAGAATTCATCATACTATTAAAAACAATAGTAGATGAACAACTACATAATTAATGGCTTGAAGCACACTCTCAAGTCTCGATTGCCTTGTATTCCATCTTTTAAGCCATTTGTGCCGATTGAAACCTTAACATACCACATCCTTCTCTGCAGCAGTCTTGAATCTCAGCTTGATTTGTGCTTTTGAACTCTTAGCTTCACTTTTCATGCTCACACACACGATTCCAGTCTCGTGCTTAACCACAAAAGCCCATAGCTTCAGGTGTTACCAACGATGCCACCATTATCAAATCTCAATCGTTTTTCTGTCCTCATCATCTACAACAATTACCATCTGTAAACACAAAAAAAAATAAGATACTCTCCTTCAAAGACAGCAAAAGCTAACACCATCACTACTATATATCACAAACCTTGCCCTGTTGAATATCCTCAATAGCTTGAGAAATACACACAAATCTATCAGTAGGTCGATCAAGATCGAACTCTTCACCCTAACATTGAACCTCTTTCATATAATCCTAGAACACACCCAAATCGTCTTAGATAGTTTTGTTCCCTTGGTAACATCACTGAAAAAAAATACAAGGAGACAACATAATCACCAATGGCTAAGCCTAATCCAATTCGATTGTAGTACACATAGAAACTGGGTTCGATTGAATCCAAAATCTCTAAGAAAGAACGATTCAACTTACCACGAAGGGTAAGCAGCGCCATAATTATGGAGAGACAACGAGCTTTAAAGGAGAGAAAACCACCACCGCCGTAGAGAAGAATTATGAGAATGACTTCAATTTATAGATCCAAATTGAGAAGAATAAGAAAAAGAAGGAAGCAAATCTACTTTGTATCGATGAAACGATGGGGTTGAGATCTAAGATTTGAGATCCACGAGAGAGTGCTATGGTACCAGATCTAACAACTTGAGAGGATGAAAACAACAACACAAATGAAGGTGAAATTGATTGAAGCAACAGGCGGAGGAGACAAAAGAGAATCGCCACACAGAAAAAAAAAAAAAAAAAAAAAGAAAGGAGACGAGAAGAAGAGAAAGTCTCATTGGCCAAGGAGAGGGAAAACGACAGAGAGAAGGGAGAAAAAGAAAGAAAATATTTTGTCCGTTGGATTAAATCAATCAACGGTTGATAGGGTTAATCCTTCTGTTTACATATCATCCAATGAAAACGCTTCATTATTTAAAGAATAATTAATTGCATCAAAACTTTATAATTAGGGTTTCAGATTTAGAAGAATATTCTATTTGATTTAATTTTAAAAAATGATTAGTTTTAGGTTTTAAAATGACTATATTAAATAAATTATAAGTAATTGGTTTTGGAAATATTGAATTATATGTAAATAATAAATAGTTTTACACATTGCTTTTATACATAAATAATGGTTATATCTTGGTTGAATGGTTTATGCTTTAATTTCTATATAAGAATTATAAAAGTTTAAATTTTGAAGATTTAGGGTTTAATGTATAGGGTTTGGGGTACAGGTTTAAGATTTAGGGTTAAGTTTTGATTAAAAAAAAAAGATTTGGAAAACTATAATTTTTTTATCAGTGTTAGATCTCATTTTTTGGATGTATTATATTAACTAGACTTTCTTATAAGTATTAAAGCTTGGTTTTATGTACATATATCATAGTGTTAAGTTTTGGTTTTATGGTTTATGAATTAATTTCTAAGATTAAGAATTGAAAGTTTAAGATTTAGAGTTTAAGATCTAAGTTTTAGAGTTTAGTTAAGAGTTTGAGGTTAAATTTTGAAAATTTTAATTTTCTTAAGTAGTGACTAATATGCTGACTTTTTAGCGACTTTTCACCATGAGTCGCATATTAGTCGCTAAACTGGCGACTTTTACCATGAATCATATATTAGTCGCTAAATTGGTACTATTTAGCAACTATTTGTTCTGATATGCGATATAGTCACTAAATAATCGCTAAAATACGACTAAAATACCGACTACTATATGTAGTCGCAAAAAACGACTAATACACGACTAAATATTTGTAGTCGTAAAATTGTTGGCTATTAGTCGTTACGTAGTTACCAAAAATGGCTACTACAAATGTAGATGTCATTTGTAATCGTAAAAATCATATTTTCTTGTAGTGGTTTTTAAAACAGACTAAAACATTCTACAAATTGCAATTGATTTTTTTTGATTCATAAGTAATTTGTTTTTTAAAGATAAATTTGAATTCTTCGAAGTAAAATATGTTAGGTCGTTATGTTACTTTTTTTAGATTGATTCGCGAACAAAAAAGTACATACAGTAGTCTGAAGTATGTCATTCCTACTACCTTATTCCAAATTTTTGAATTTTACATAAAGATAAAAGTAAATAATATCTTTAAAAAATAGAACACTAAATTAATTCACCTTTTGATAAATTGTATATATATATATATATATATGATTTTATTAAGTATTTGACCTTTAAGTAACAAAAGTTACTTATGTCTAACTCATGAGTGTTAATTAGTGGATTATAATGGGAAAAATACATACTTTTTCAGGCTTCCCAAATATGCATATTTTAGTAGAAATAGTTAAATAATTGATCGTGGACTGATCAAATATCACTCATAACGTAAGCATACGGTTAAAAAATAAAGTCTTAAAACACATGTAAATAGTCTATGTAGAAGCCACGGGGAAAATTAAAGAAACCAAAACCACAATCGTAGCACCTAGCTAGCTTGGTCCCAGGATCTTACTTAGGGATGAGCTTTAATACAAATTGCTAACCAAATTATATAAAGAGAAAAAAGGACTACAGCAACCAACATATCCCTCAGCAATAGGATACGATGAGAGCAACCTCCAGACTTCCATTCAGATCCACATTTGTAGCAAAACCTATAGCCACACCTAAGCACATCAACCATGAACATGAGTACATAACATTACATCATAGAGCCGAAAACATAATCAAATGGTCCAAAGAGGATTTGACACATAATAATAAGCAATAACTATAGAATGTGATTAGAGATGATACCTGCAAGTTACAACGATGCGTTCTTGCGATAGTTTGTTCATATGTTGGCAACTTCTACATTGACGCCACATTGTTGTACTAGACTTTCGACCCAACGACCTTTTTTTGTACTCATCGCACGACAAGTTACTATGCCACAGAACTTTGCAGTTAATGCAAAAGGGTTTACGGCATTCATAGCAGCTTCTCCTTACTCCATCTTCACTAGATTCAGTGAGCTCGGTCTTGGACATCAAAGCCCAGCAGGTTGGATTTGGGCAATGGAATCTGTCACATACAGGAACCGATTCCTCTTTAAACCTTTGTTCCCACAGCACTTTGAGTTTAGGTGTCAAAAGATGAGCACAGCTTCTAAGATCCAGGCTTGATGTGCAGCCAACATGAGGACATCTTGGTACACGTCCCTGGTTTAGCCTCAGTTCTATATGTTGTTTCATGTACTCCACAAAGAACTTATGAAGGCACGAATCAACACAAAACATCTTCTCAGCTCCAGCAGCACGGGGCGTAGTAGGTACGCTCACGTCAGAAACTATTGTTTCCATTGCGAGATCACACACAAATTTAGTTTGACTATCAGTCACAAGAAGAGGGATGCTCGTTACAAATCCTTGTCTGATACGTTGCACATCATCCATCAACGAGGCGATTTTCTCATTCTTAGGCGCGGATCTCCTCCCCATGGCCTAATCATATTAAAAGGGACAATCATCAATGAGGGTATTGAAAACAAACAAATACACATCATTATGAGAACCTTAACAGACAAGAAAAAACTTACAAATTCGAAAAGCTCAGGATCATCAAAGCAGATTGAGATATGATTGATCCCCAAATTTAGGGCTTTGGTTAGTCCTATCTTCAAGGCCATAATGTCAGCCTCCCAAATTGAAAGGACGGTCTCATCAAGTGGCCCCTTCATCTGAAACAAGAGATTATCACGATCGTCTTCTCTGCAAATTGCAACCCCAAATCCGGTCCCAAACCCGGTTTCTCTCTGCCACTTTCTCAAACCCTTGAAGTAAAGGGTGTACGAGTCAAAACTTAAATCCCCCGGTGAGGGTTTTGGGGCATCTTCTCGTTCTTTCTTCATGTATTTCTTCTGCATATACTTTCAGATTTTTTTTCCTTGAGGCGTAAGGTTTAATGACTCGTAGTATATATCGAGAGCAGAGGCGGCTCCAACTAAACGCTTTTTTTTTTTTTTGGTAGGAAAGGATATTTAGCTTTTAGGAATACATGTTTTCTTTTTGTCTAAGAAAGAGGAAAAAAAACTTAATTATAATAAACGAAAATTTTAATATGAAATAAAGGGTAATTATTGCACTACAAGAAAACAGGCCATTTGCCACTCCTACTATAGTCACTCTTTAGTCGCAAATAAGGGTTTTGCGACTACTTCGCGACTCTTTTCGATGGTCGCAAAAAAACGGTCGCAAAATATGTTGGTCGCAACATAGTCACTTATTTGCGACGGATTACAGACTCTTTTTTATAGTCGTATATTTGCGACGATATTGTGACTATAATTGGTAGTTGTACATTTCCGACTAAACTGCAACAAAGTCTACTTAGGGACAGTTTTGTGACTACATATAACAGTCGTATGTTTACGACCGTATTGCGATTAACGGTAGAGTCTGGGTTTAGCGACGGATTAAGGACGACCTATTAGTCCCAAAAGGGTTGCAAAGTCTGTTTTAGTTTAGTAGGAGTTGAGTCGCAAATTAGTCGTTTATTATTGCGACTATGTTAAGACTGTTTTTGTAGTCGCTAAGGAGTTCGTGTTTAGTAACTATTCTGCCACTATTTTGTGAATTGGTTTAGTCACAAAATAGTCACATTTTGTGAATTGGGTTAGTCACAAAATAGTCACATTATTTGAATTCGTTTAGTCACAAAATAGTTACATTATTTGAATTGGTATAGTCACAAAAGAGTCACATTTATTAATTGGTTTAGTCACAAATCAGAAACGTTTTAGCAATCCTAATTGTGATTAATTTGGGAATTTCAAATGCTAATAATCAAAAGGAATGATGATTGAAACTACCACACAAGCAAACTTATCATCCAAAACAAAAAGATCATCCTAAACATCCAAGAAACAATATTCAAAAGCAAGTTCATACATAAAGAAAAGGGGAATTAGAAGTTTAGTTGGAAGAAGTATTAGAGGTAGGGGTTTGTGCAGCTGGACTGGATGGTGGTGTGGTGCCTCTATCGATGGGTTGTGCAGTGGTTGTAGGCGCGATAGCTGGTTGGGTGGCTGCAGGAGGAGGAACCGTAAAAGCTGAGTATTCAGGAATTTTTTCAGAGATGAAGAGGACAAGCTTGTTGATCACAGCTTGAGACTCTCGGTGTTCCTGATCACGTCGTGCATTCTCAGACTCATGTTCAGATATCTTGCGCCGAAGTTGATCTTGAAGCTCCGCAAGAGTTGCTGCAGAAGAGCTCGCATAACTCTCTTTCCTTTTTCCTTTCCTTAGTGTCTCAACAAGTGATCCAAGGCCAAATGAGTTACCTCTGTTATCTGTTTGAGTACACTAAACCAAAAGATAAACATTCGCTAATCAGCACAAACCAGAAAACCAAATGCAGAATCAACATCAAATATTCTAGGTTCCTAAGCATAGCTCATTAAACAAATTTAAGAAAACCAGGAGACTGTTAATCTAAGAATAAACATCAATCATCATTCACATTAAGAAACCAAAATTGACAAAGAAAAATCACACACAAAAGACAAACGAATTACCTCAAGGAAGATCTCATTTCTTTCTTCAAGGGAAAGAGTTCGATGTGTTGAACTCTCTGAACCATCTGGACCATCATTGTCCGTGTCAGTTTGTCTGTCTTCTATGGTCTTCTCATAGGTCTCAGCAACTTGTTTGGCTTTTTGATCCACAAATGATCCATCTGGCCGAGTGTGTGTTTTAAGAAACACTTCGACCAGTGATACAGGACGCCCCAGTTCTTCCTCCTACAATGATAGTGAAACACATTAAATTATGAAAATTTTAGAAAAACATTAGGAGCTTAAGTGGCCGTGAGAGCATTAAATTATGAAAACACTAGAAAAACTTTGAGGTGAAGTGGATAGAAAGAGAAGTGTTACCATTTCTTGATGAATTTGTACATATGACTTCTGACCAGCTAAGTGTTTGTGCACTCCAAGGCCTCCACGGTCCGAGTTTCTGCAATGAGAAGCATTCTCACTCCTCTCCATGGCATCAGGGGTGTTCCAATATTCGCACATAATAGGCCATACTTTATCACCAATCCATGGTGGTTGTACACCACTCCTCCTAACTTGACTGACAATGCCTTTCATCCTGCTCTTTGCTATCTTCAAGAAACCTTCTTTAACAAGCTCAGTAATCCCGATATCCCAATTATACTTCCGCTACAATAACACAAAACATTTAAGTTAGCAAATTGACCAATTCATTTATATAGAGTTAAGTGTTTAAAGCATTGTCAAAACTATAATTTGACTTACCGCAAATGTCCTGAAGTATCGCTCTTGAATGTGTTGTGGAGTAACCTTCCAACTGTAGTAAGGCCCATCAAACTTTCTCCTTAAGATTCCAGCAATGACTCGAGAAAGCTTTCCTTTGTGCCGGTTAAACCTGTTACATTAACTGAGTAAGTCTACTTGAAAATATGAACCAATAACCTATTGAAACTATTGAATATCTAATAACAACCGATTACTGAACATCAAACAACAACAAACAACAAACAACAAACAACAAACAACCGATTAGTGAACCTATTACCGCAAGAGGAGAGAGTGTTACCGAGTATACTTAAAGATCAAACTATTGAACACATTCATGCTTTTAAGATTCTATGTGACATACCGAGTATACTTAAAGAAAAATTACAAGAGGAGAGAGTGTTTATACCATAGAGTTTCGACTCCAGGGATAGGATGCTGAGACAGGAGTGGTAGATGTTCTCGGCCTGGAAGAGCTAGCAAACCATCTAACAGATCTTGGTAGTGATCGACATTTTGATTAGGGTTTTGTTCTTCCTCGTTTGCTTCGTCGCCGTTATCTCCCTCTGGAACAAGCTCCGGTTGCGGTTGAGGGTGAGGAACAGGAAGAGACGCTTGTTGAGGAATCGGAGGCGGTTGAGGGTGAGGAACAGGAAGAGGCGCTTGTTGAGGAATCGGAGGCGGTGTAAGTATTCTCCGCGGTGGATGACTACTTGACGGTTGATTTGTCCTCGACGGTGGATGACTACTCGACGGTTGGTTTGTCCTCGACGGTGGATCTGTAGTCGGCAATGGACTACTTATTGGCGCTGGATTTGTCAGGGGAAACTGTGAAGGACAGCTTTGATGTGAATGGGTTGCAGACTGTGTCGCAGAGTCTGTGCGTTCAGAAGGGTTTGACGAATGAGAAGAGGATCTGCTACAATTGAAGATTCGGACATCGGTGGCGGTTCTGCCACCGCGACCTCTGGAAGCAACCTTGGTCTTAGGAGGCATCGGATCGACGATTGAGAGAGAGAGAGAGAAGAAGAAAAAGATTTAAAGAGAAAGCGATAGAGGATTGAGAGATTGAGAGAGAAGGAGAGATCGATGTGTTTGAGAGAGAAGGGGAGTGAAGAGGTTTGAGAGAAAAAACCCTAGATCGATTGAAAAAAGAAAATAAGAAGTGTTAAAACGTTTAAGTGTTTGCCTAGTTATTAACAAACCGACGTTGCAATGTAGTCGCAAAACAGTCGCAGTATAAAATTTTGGGGGAAAAAAAACGCGTAAATAATTAGACAAATTTCACAAAATTATTGGTGGGAACATAAACCGCCAAAACAGGGTGGCAAAACAGTCGCAAAAACAGTAGCAACGGTAGCAAAGCAGTCTCAAGACAGTTGCAAAGTGGTGGCAAAGTGTTACTCTTTTGTGACTGTATTTTACTAGTCAATTTAAAAGTTTGATTTTCACACATTAGGAGCTTATTTGCATCCATACATCACTCATACTAGTAGTAAAGAGTATATAAAATAGGAAGAGTATATAAAACATTGCTTTTAAAACATAAGAATTACATTTTCCTAAAATCCTACACATTCTTCCATGGTGACATGTTTTTATAAAGATGGCTTTGGAACATATGCATGTATTCATTGTTAACATTGAAATTTTTGACCTTAAAAAAATTTTAGTTACTAAATTCAGTCAAATACAAGTATAAATGTATATCTAAGGATGTACATACATCTCAAAAATGAAATTTAAGATACAAAAATAACAAGAGTGGGAAAAGAGTCGCAGAAACGTTGCTAATTCAGGTGTTAGTCGCTTATTAATCGCAATTCGGTTGCAAAGCAGTCTCAAGACAGTTGCAAAGTGGTGGCAAAGTGTTACTCTTTTGTGACTGTATTTTACTAGTCAATTTAAAAGTTTGATTTTCACACATTAGGAGCTTATTTGCATCCATACATCACTCATACTAGTAGTAAAGAGTATATAAAATAGGAAGAGTATGTAAAACATTGCTTTTAAAACATAAGAATTACATTTTCCTAAAGTCCTACACATTCTTCCATGGTGACATGTTTTTACAAAGATGGCTTTGGAACATATGCATGTATTCATTGTTAACATTGGAATTTTTGACCTTAAAAAAGTTTTAGTTACTAAATTCAGTCAAATACAAGTATAAATGTATATCTAAGGATGTACATACATCTCAAAAATGAAATTTAAGATACAAAAATAACAAGAGTGGGAAAAGAGTCGCAGAAACGCTGCTAATTCAGGTGTTAGTCGCTTATTCGTCGCAATTCGGTTGCAAAGCGAAACGTTGCTATATTGTTTAGTTACTAAACGATCGCTAATGTGCGACTCTTTTGTGACTATATTTTACTTTAAGATACTAATTTTACTTGCAAATTTCCAGATTAATCAAGCTATTAAGTTTTACTATAATTGAAATAAGTTTATTTGATTTTAACATAGAGACAATATTTTACAAATCAGATGCACATTTAGTCTTCATATGCAAGTTTTTCATCTTCATCTTCATCTTCGGATGTTGACAAGTTACATTGAAATTCGTCTTCTCCTTCACCATCTTCTATCTCAAAATCGATTGGTTTATCTTGATGACTCTCGTCGACTAAACTCTCAATGATGATTTCTTCAACCAAAGTCGGAGTTGCCTCAATAACAGTTTGTTGCAATATAACCAAATCATCATTGTTAAACTTCCCTTGAACAACATTCCTCGGATTAACTTTGCACACTGTAAGCCACGATTTGCGAGGTTGTTTAGTGTATGGATATGACAGATAACACACTTGATCAGCTTGAGAACCTATATAAAGAAACGGAACATATTAAATTAATATTTATTTAATAATATATATACGGTTCGTAATTAATTAGCTTGAAAACCTATATAGTAAATTAATTAAAATATTTAGTGAAAAGAAACTTAACCTAAAATAAAAGGTTCGTAATTTCGGTATTTTCTTGACGGAAGCACGTCTACGATGCCTCCATTTGTCATGCGGATACCTTTGCCAACCGTTGGGTCAAACCGATGCCTCCATTTTTTGTTTCTTTCTCCCGTTTTTTTCTCTTTAGAGTCGATGTAAATGAAAGAAGAAGTGGTGGCATATATATAAGAGAAATTTTGCCACTGTTTTGCGACTATTATAGAAAGAGTCACAAAATTTCAGTTCACCTAACACACTTTAAGCACGTTTTTTGCCGACATGGTGCGACTCTTTTGCGATTGTTTTCAATGTAGTCGCAAAAGTTGAGTACAATATCTTCCACATCCTCAACGTTTTTTGCCGACATGCAGCGACGACTTTGCTACTAAATGATACTCCAAAAAGTCGTTGCAAATAAGTCTCTATTTTGCGACTTATTTGCGACGGCTCTCACGTACCAAAATTGCAATTGCAAAGTAGTCACAAAATGCATCTTGTTTTGCGACGAAATAATATCAGTTACAAAAGAGTATATATTCGGTCGCAAAGGTGAGATGTTTTTGTGACTTTATTGTTTCGTCGTAAATTTGCGACGGTTTTACTTCCGTATTTTGTATGGTCGTTAATCGGTATTAAAATAGTCACAAAACCGTTACAAATATTTGCGACTAAACAATCAGTCACAAACGGTCGTCGCAAATGGCATGTTTTCTTGTAGTGTTGAAAACAGAAAAGGAAACTTGTCGGGGAAGTAATGCTTCTGATTTCTCAAGTTGCATCAAAGTTCTTTACAACGCTTAATCTCAATCCACTACAGTTTTTTAAACAATTGGGCACAATAGATTAAAGCCCGATTCTATTTTGTTTGAGTTATTTAGGTTAGTCCAATTCTATTTGTACTTTTAAAAAACCAATTTTATGAAAGTTAGCTGCTATAGATTCTATTTTGATAAGAATTGGTTAAGTACTAAACATTGGTCTTCTAAAAAATGGGTAAGTTGATTGTCTAAACCCCCCGTTTAAGTGTTAGTCGCTTAGACAAACCCCGTTTAACTAGGAAAACATCCAGGCTACGCTCTGTTTATGTGATTACTAAGTGTTAAAAAAAATCAACTTTTATTATTAGGTCATCATGGTAGTAGATTTGATTATAAGTATAACATATTAAAATACTATTTCAGATGTCTTTATGTATTTATTTATATTTAAATTTTGTATAAATCATTTATTAATATGCAGAAATCTTCTACCATACATATTTAAAATTTTAATATGTTTTTCTTAAAATTTAAACTTTTAGCACCATATTTTATAATGAGAAATACCCTAAAATAGCACTAAAACAAGTTTTATGGACAAGTATAACACACATTCAATAAATTTCCAAAAATAGCATTATTTAGCACATTAAAATATTTAAAATTAATTTTTAAAATTTTGTTTTTTAGGTTTGGGTTCTCAATTTCACATTTAGTGTATAGTTTTGAGGGGTAGGGTTTAGTATTTTGAATTTAGAATTTAATTTTAAAATATTAATTGGTGCTATTTTTGGAATTTTAGAGATGTTGCACTAAATTTGGAAAAAAACTTATTTTTGTGCTATTTTTGAAAATCTCCCTTAAATAATCGATGATGGCTTATGAAATAGAGAGATTCTCAAAAATAGCACTAAAATAAGTTTTTCTTCCAAATTTAGCACAATATCTCTAAAATTCCAAATATATAACTATATTTCAAAATTAATCTTTCAAAATTAAATTCTAAATGCAAAATAATAAACCATATCTCCTCAAAACTATATCCTAAATTAGAAGTGACTTTAGTGCAGTGACCAATGGTAATTAAGTCCTTAATGCACAAGGCACCATCACACCCGGGATCGAGTTCCCCTCCCTACGAATGTAGGGATTTGACTAATGGGCCGATCGGTTGTGGCCCAATGGTTGACAAAAAAAAACCCTAAATTAATTTTAAATGTTTCAATTTGTTAAAATAGTGATATTTTTGTAAATTAATGTAATGTATACTATTATTTCTATAAAACTTATTTTAGTGCTATAGTAGGGTCTCTATCAAATATCACTGATAATGTAACAAATTGTACGACAAAGAATGGCGATGTGAATGTCGCTTCTTCTTCCGATCATCGACCCAATCTTCTTCTGATGTTGTTTCTTCTTCCAATAAAAATTAATTCGTCCGGTTGGTTTCTTCTTCACAAGTGATTCTACATGTTCTTCTTCCTAGAAACTATGCTTCTTCTTACTTCTTTACTTGGCTTTACCAGTTTTAACTATCTTTGTTTAAGTTTGGAATTAGTTTGGGATTTTTACCCGTACCAGAATCAATGCTAAAACATACCCAGATACTGTCCCTAGTTTTTGATTGATTCGTTTCCCATTTATACTAAATTTATTTATCGATTTTCATCTTTTTTTTTTTTTTTTGTTTTATAGAGAGATATTTAGTGGATATCTAACCAGTGGAGCCTCAAAATTAAGTGAGTATCTCAAATTAATTTGAAACTAAACATAGTATTATTTTTATCATCTCATACCTAGTGGGTATGAGACTACTGAAGGTGCTTTTAGAGGAGCTACATCAGATAAAGACTCATTGAGTTTCTAAAATATTATATTTTATTGACTTTGATTATTTTATTAAAATTTTAAATTAAAAAATTACACAAGTGACAAATAATATGCTAAAAGTGAGAAGAGAAACGCATCTTCATCTCTCTCATGCATTTTTATTATATTTGATTTTTTTTTCCTTGGTGAGAACTTGAGATGGTCTTAGGCCCTAGCTACGTGCCAAGATTATGATCATCTACTTGGCGTGTGCTTAAAATTTGCTAAACATAAAAAAGAATTAAAAAGAAGACTAAAGCAACCACCACCTTCATCAGAAATTGGTGATGATGAAAGCAACCTCCAAACTTCCATTGAGATCCACATTTGTAACAAAACCTATAGCCACACCTACACACATCAACCATGAAACATTACATTAGTTGAAAACATAACCAAATCTCCAAAGAGAATTTGAATCATAATAATAACTAAATTATGTGATTATAAATGATATATATATACCTGCAAGTTACAGTGATGCGTCGGTCGAATAGTTTGTTCATGTGCTGGCAACTTCTACATTGACGCCACAATGTTGTACTAGGCTTTCCACCAGACCTCCTGTACTCCGCGCACGACAAGTTACTATGCCACATAACTTTGCAGTTAATGCAAAAGGGTTTGCGGCATTTATAGCAGCTTATCCTAACTCCATCTTCACTAGATTCAAGGAGCTCGGTCTTGGACATCAAACCCCAGCACCTTGGATTAGGGCAATGGAATCTGTCACATACAGGGATTGAGTCCTCATTGACCCTTTGTTCCCACATCTCTTTTAGTTTAGGTGTCAAAAGATGGGCACAACTTCGAAGAGTCAGGTTTGATTTGCAGCCAGGATGAGGACACCTAGGTAGGCCTCCCTGGTTTAGCGTCAGTTCTATTTGTTCTTTCATGTACTCCACACCGAACCGATGAGAGCAAGCGACGGAAAACATATTACCAGCTTTACCAAAAAGAGGCTTAGGTAGTGTTTCCATTGCGAGATCAAAGACAAACTTAGGCCGAGTTCTAGTCACAAGAACAGGGATGCTCGTTGTAAATTTTTGTCTGATGGTTTGCACATCATCCATCAACAAGGCGATTTTCACACTCGTAGGAGCCAATCTCCCCATGACCTAATTCATTAAAGGGAAAAAAAACATCAATTAAGATTGATAATCATGTGAACCCTAAAAGCAAACAAAACTTACCAATTCGAAAATATCATGGTCATCGCAGTAAAATGAGATATGATTGATCCCCAAACTTAGGGCTTTGTTTAGTCCTAGCTTCAATGCCATAAACTCAACCTCCCAAATTGAAACGTCTGAGTCATCAAGTAGCCCGTTCATCTGAAACAAGATATTATCATCGTCTTCTCTCTGAATTGCAACCCCAAATCCAGCCAATGTTAAACCCGTTGCTATCTGCCACTGCCAGTTTCTCAAACCCTTGAAGTAAAGGATGTACGAGTCAGAACTTAGATCTCCCGGTGAGGGTTTTCCAATGGTGGGTTTTGGGGCATCTTCTCGTACAAGATCGCCTTCTTTCTTCATGTTTTTCTTGTGCATACTTTCAGATTTTTTTTGTTTTTTCCTTTTACCTTTGAGGGTTAAGGTTTCAGATTTATATATAAAGCAGGCGGCTCCAACTAAACGCAGAAGAAAATTAGCTTTTTAAGAATAGGTCATATCTAAAACCTAATCTTATTCAAACAAAGGAAAAATTCATCACCAAAATTTTTAAAAATTAATATAAGCTAAATTGGGATATTGTTGAAAACAGAAAAGCAAACATGTGGGGCAAGATTTTCGTGTTTAATTTAATTTATTTGGGTTAGTTCGATGAACCTTGGTTAAGTTGGCGAATGTTTTGTTAAATTTTTATAAACTAGGTGTTAGTCCAGGCTAGGCGTGACTTCTTACGGCTATTCTATTTTGAAAAAATAATATAAAATAATATGTTATTATTATTATGTTTTTTGGTGTACATCAAAATTTAAAAACTACTTACATTAGTATGAATTTAAATAAAGTTAAAGAAATCAAATTTTCTTTTGATGATAATATATTTAGTGCAATTAAGTCATATTGTGTCTTACATGCCATATGCCATATATTTTTGTAGTTTCAGTCATATTTCAAAATCATTGTGATATATATTTTCATAAAATTTATTTCGTGGTGTTAATGATGCATATTTTTATTTATTTATGGTGATAGCTTAAAAAAGTTTTAAATGTTTCAATTAAGAAAAAATCAAAATAATAAATTCTTTGTTTGCAGTGTCTCATACATATATAACTAAGTGAGTCTAACAATAGATTATTAGACTAATACATTTTCTAAATAAAATAAAAAAACATCAACTACTTTATTAGGCTATTATCTTAAAGTCTTTAATTGTGTCTGGACTTTGATTTATATGAAATGATAATCTTTCAAATAGAAAAAAATAATTAAACTATATATCATATATTACATGTATATCCTATTCAAATAAACTGAAACTTTAATTAAGTTAAGATATCATTGGTTAAATCAAGGAAAAATAATGATATTGTAGAATTTATAAAATTATGTGAAATTTGAAATATGAAGCCATGAGGGTTATAGTGAGATATGTGTCTTTCTTTTAATAGATAATACAGAAGTCGATGTATCAAAGGTAACTATTTTGAGAGTTACAAAAGTGCAATTACGTGCATACTAATATATTTTTAACATGTTCTATTATATTAAATTAAATTCATTGAGAACACTACTATGATATTATTATGGGAGTTACAAACAAACTTTTATACTTTTCCAACTTCTAAATTGAAAACTCATTTAATTTAAAAGTGAGTGTTGGTGGGTCCATAATTTGAAGCATAATATGTTACACATTGATCGTTTAAAAGGAATAGGAACATCTAATTCTCAAATACACTTAATTTTTTTTGTTAAAACCAACATATGTGAATTTAAATTTCACTATGGAACTTTAAAAAATAAATATGAATAGATTAGAAAGGCAAGAAATATTTTATTTTTATATAAATAAAATAAAAGTTGAAAACAATGTTAAATATATATAATACTTTCTAAATTAAAATATATAATCAAATTCTTACAACACATATAATATTTGATATTGGTGTGAGAGGAGGAGAGAATGATTACTTATAAGATGATAATCCAAATTAGATAATGGAGATGAATCTTTAAAAATACGAACAATGTAAAATATATATCATGTAGTCTCTAAAATTAAAATTTAGCTTTAAAAATTTATAATGATATTTCATTTGTTTTTTTATAACCCATACAACAAAAATAAGAAATGGAAAACAAAAAAAAAACAAAAAATGATTTGAGGTATTGTGGAAGAGAATGAGAGAAGTGGAAGAGAATGAGATATGTGAAAATGAGAAAGTAAAAGAATGCCAATATGAGAGAATGAGAGAATGCTTATTAATATGGTAAGAATTGATGGAAGTTACATTTAGAATTATTGAGTTACAATAATAATTGATTGTGTTTGAATAAAATTTAGTGGTGGAATATGATTAATGCAAAATTTATTTTATTTTCATTTATAATTTTATTTTAATGTGTGAGTTAAATATATTGTGTTAATTGGGTCTTAAATATTGTTTAAGGCAATTAAAAAATTAGAAAGCAAATAAAAAAAATTAGAAAACATTAAATGAAAATCAACCAATAAAGAGAGACCAAAACCTTACTTTTATGTATATAATTTTGTTTTGGTGAATTCTTCTAATTTCCAACTATATATATATAGATATATATATATATATATATATATATTTAGATTTTACTCTTTTTACCTTACTATACATGATTATAAACATTTATTTGTTGTTTGACAAAAATTAAGTAGTGTTTTTTCTAATTTTTTTGTTTAGATATCTTTATTTTTTTTAACGTAGTTTATATCTACCTTATCATACATTATCTCTTCGCGCAATTTTTAACCTGAATATTCATCGGAGTAATGGTGGTTATGAATCCAACATTGATTCTTGCATGGTAGTCGAAGATGAAGAAGTTTGGTTAACTTTTGGTCTTGTTTTTAAGGCATTTACAAGCCATTCCAATGTGTTTCCACCATATCTCATAAGGAATTCACTACAAGAAACATATTGTGTTCTGATCAGAGTACTAATTGGAGGTGACATATTGGTCTCTTCAAGACGATGGAACAAAATTTGGATGAATTTTGTCACTATAGTACATTAGTACTCTAATTTCGTACTTTCCGTCCAACACATTGTTTTTTGAAATACATAAGCTCAAGTTGAAGATGAAGTTCAAGAAGCGGTAAAAAATAGTCTATGTCTTGGCATAGACATTTAATGTATGCACAAGCCTCTGTCCGACAAAAGAGCATCAGAGGCCTGTTAATTTTGTTTGTATGTCTCGGTTTTTGAAGATTTATGAAGATATATTTGAGACACGTTTTGGGATATTACTTGGAGGTAAAGCACGAAGAAAAAGGAAGCTTGAAGATATTTAGAAGATTTAATAGGACTAAGAAATATTCATTTAACAAAGAATAAAGTTAAATGAAATATTTCCTCTTGATTTTAGGAAAGTTGTTAGTCTTGTGAGAGGCACGAAATCTCTTAAATATAGAGGGTATAGGACTTAGAAACCTAGCTCTCGAGAACGTGAAAAAGAGAGGAAAAAACTTGTAAGCCTTTTGGCATCTTTGGAGAGAAAAGGGTGGGGGTTTTTGTTTCTAAGTGAGAGTCTTGGGTGTATATCAGTGTTGTTGATCTTAGAGATCTCTTAGTGGGTTGGGAATAGTTTGGGAACAAGCTAAGAGAAGATCTTAGGTTTGTGTAAGTCCAATATTGAGCACTAACTGTAATTGTGCTCAAGAAGTATTACCAACAAAGTTTGAGGACGTAGGCATTTGCTGAACTTCGTTAAAAATTGTGTGTCTCTTGTCTTTTCTACACTAACAAGTGGTATCAGAGCGGGTATCTGTGCAGATTCTAACTCAACCAATGGGTGAAGATCTTGAGAAGAAGAACATGGAGGCACAATCGATGTTATTCATGGCAAAAGACTTATTAGTGTTAGATCCAAATTATTATGGGATGTGGAAGGTGTTGATGATGCATAGAATTAAAGGAATTCATGAAGATGCATGGACAGCAGTTGAACTTGAATGGGAGTCACCAAAACAGGATGCTGTTGTTGATTCTGACGGGAATCAGGTGGCTGTTGCAAAACCCAAAACAGAGTGGTCTGAATCTGACAAAGCTTTGTCGAGATTAAATTCTCTGGAACTTTCAGCAATATTTGGTGGCGTTCACAAGGATCAGTTCTCATTGATTCAAGGTTGTACATCTGCTAAAGAGGCTTGGGAGATTCTGCAAACTATATTTGAAGGTACAACAAGTGTGAAACGCACAAGGTTAGATATTCTTGCTTCTGGGTTTGAGAACCTTAGGATGTATGAGTTCGAGAAAATTGCTGCTTTTAGTGGTAGAATATATGCTATTGCGAATGAAGCTAGAGCTCTTGGAAAGAATTACAAAAACAGGTTGTTGGTCAAGAAATTGTGGAGGGGTTTAGCTCATAGATATCATCCTGTGAAAATGCGATGGATGTTGCTCTTGATATAGACAATATGTCTTTTGAGGAAGTAGCAGGTAAATTGCTAAGCTATGAGTTGCAATACTTATCGTCTGATGTAGGTAAGAACACACAAGGGATTGAGGTTTGCTCAGTCTATGATAGTGAAGAGAACACAGAGGCTCGTAAAACAGAAGAACTTGAGAGTCTTGTGGGGAATAAAGGACGCAAAAGTTTGAAGATTACAGGCGAACAGAAAAGGAATAAGGTTCAGTGTCATGGTTGTCAGGGCTTTGGTCATTTTAAATCATATTGTCCTTCAGTGAGGAAGAAAGGGATCAAGAGTCTGCATTCACCAAAAAGGAAGAAAAACGCACAAAAGCTTTCAACAAACAAGTCAAAGGTTGTTGCTCTTTGTGGCTCAATCAAACTTGTTGATGACGAGTTGGAATTGAAGTCTGATGATGGAACATATGCTAGCTTAGACAGTGTTCGGAGAGATTCTCAGACTGTTGCGTGTACTAAGACAGGTTCCGGAACACCTTGTTGTGCGGATCAGGACTCTAAGCCAGTGGAAGAAGAACTTAAGTTATTGCTGAGTGATCAGATCAACACTCCGAGGAAAGATCTGATACATAGGGAAATGGAAAATCAGAGGCTTGTCACAGAGAAGAATGACTTGGTTTGCAAAATTTCAAATCTGGAAGAAGATCTAGCTCTAGAGAAAGTAAATTCTTCGAATTTAGAAAAACATTTAGAAGATCAGTTACGAAGCATCAAGATGTTGAGCAGAGGAACAAAGGATATTGACAAGATTCTGACAACTGGTAGAACATGTAATGTCAGATGGGGTTTGGGTTACCATGGAGGTGATTCTGGTGCAACTACTCAGTTTGTTAAAAGAGCAACTTTGGCTTCAAAATCTGTAGATTCAAGTCGCTGTATATTTCCATCAAAGGTCCGAAACGTGTTTGTCAGCAAGGAGACAGGTGACAACCGGCTGAAATCTTGGCAGGCGTCTGTACACAACAACCTTAAGAGAAGAGTTATTGGTTGTTGTTACTGTAGGAAACATGGTCATATCAAAGCTCAGTGCTACAAGTTCCTGAAGAAGGTAACACAAGTCATGAGAAGGAAGAAATATTACAAAGATGGTCAAAGATTCAATCAAGTTTAGATCAAGCATGATTTATATTGTCCTGATGACTACACAAAGCATGCATCAAGGGACAAACGTCTGCATTCTGACAGTGGCTACTCAAGGCATCAGAGAAGTGTTCAACGCGAGAAACGACATCTAAGACATGTTCATATAAAATTCCAAGATTCAGGTCAATGGAAAAAACGTTGGAGAACGAGATGTTGAGCCAAAGGATGTCGTCTCACATACCATATAATAAGAAGAAAGACAATTGTCTGTTGGACGACTGATCAAAGTCTTGTGTTGATGGTTGATATTTCAGATGCTATGTCAAGGTAAACTTGAGCTCTTAAAGTTTTTTTTAATGTGTTTTATCACACAAGCAGGGGGAGATGGTGTAAGAAGAATATGATTCTTGATTAAGGGGGAGTTTCCAAGATGTTGTTTAACTATGGGGGAGTCTTCAAGAGGTTGTATTATGGATTTCCAAGAATCATGAAGTGTTGTGCTTTAGTTATAAAACTCAGTAAAAAAGAGGGAGAATGTAAGTGTATTTGGGCAAGCTCAAGTTGAAGATGAAGTTCAAGAAGCGGTACAAAATAGCTTCTATCTTGGCACAGGCATATGATGTATGCACAAGCCTTTGTCCGACAAAAGAGCATCAGAGGCCTGTTGATTTTGTGTGTATGTCTCGGTTTTTGAAGATTTATGAAGATATACTTTAGGCACGTTTTGGGATATTACTTGGAGGTAAAGTACGAAGAAAAAAGAAGCTTGAAGATATTTAGAAGATTTAATGGGATTAGGAAATATTCGTTTAACAAAGAATAAAGTTAAATGGAATATTTCCTCTTGATTTTAGGAAAGTTGTTAGCCTTGTGAGAGGCACGAAATCTCTTAAATATAGAGGATAGAGAACTTAGAAACTTAGCTCTCCAGAACGTAAAAAAGAGAAGAAAAACCTTGTAAGCATTTTGGCATCTTTGGGGAGAAAAAGGTGAGGGTTTTTGTTTCTAAGTGATAGTCCTGGGTGTAGATCAGTGTTGTTGATCTTAGGGATCTCTTAGTGGGTTGAGAATAGTTTGGAAACAAGCTAAGAGAAGATTTTAGGTTTGTGTAAGTCCAATATTGAGCACTAATATTAATTGTGCTCAAGAAACATTACCAACAAAGTTTAAGAACGTAAGCATTTGCTGAACTTCGTTAAAAATTGTGTGTCTCTTGTCTCTTCTACAATAACAATCTATTGTTTCCATTGCAAAATAATAACAATTAGAAGATGATCCGAGAAAAAAACATCTAGTTAGATGATTAAAATAGGTTGAATAACATATATATATATATATATATATATATATATATATTCTGGTTATGCGTGAGATGTTGGAAAAAAAATTGGCATGTGTTATCTCATAATTTTTATGGATTTTATCATTTCATCACTCAAATATTATTAATGTGATAGTTTCATTTAGGGGTGTTATTCAAAAAAGGTTTTTAATGGATTTTATAGTATTAGTAGATTTCAGAGTTCAATGGATTTTAATGGATTTTATAGATTTGCCATTTTTTTCTTTCTCAACATGTGTGTTTTTATCTATATGTTTTTTTTTTGCTAAAATACATACTTCATCCCAAATACTAAACTATTAGAGCAAACAAAACCAAAAAAGAAACTCAAACATAATGTGTAAAGTTGTGTGTTTAAATCTTAAAATTAGTAAATTTACAATATTTTTTTATCACTACTCAATATATTTTTCTATATTTTTTTTTCCGAAAGAAATACATAAACTTTATTAGACGGTAAAACTGGAAAACTGAAGTACATAAACTTTTAGCCAAAAAGAACCTAACAAAAAAAACACAAAGTCACAAACTCTAGATGTACACAAACCTTATATGTACTGTCTTAATATATTGTCCATCCAAAAACTTTAAATTATAGACTGACATGGATCACTTGACAAGTTGACACTTGTCAAACGACTTTAATTAGGTAAAATCATAACTATTCACCAAATTTCATTAGATTTAAGTATATCTCTATATTAAAATTTATTTTAATTTTTTTCTAATTTTAATTATTCTAACTATACAATTAATACACCATAAATTGGTTTCTTACATTTATTGGGCCATTTAATATTTCTACTATTTTTCTTACATTAAAACGCAACTATAAGCATTCAAAACACAATTAAGTTAAATTATTTTGATAATGTTTTCTCCACCATGTTAATGGTTGACCAATCAATTAATACACTTAAATGTGAATTATCTACATAAACAACATATATACAATTTGTTTTAGTTTTGTAACTCATATTTAATTGTGCATGACTTGCACATTTGTTATCAACAACTAGGTGTACCCCATTGCTACAACACGAGCATAATATTTTTCTTTTATGAGCTATAAACAATGTAATATTTTGCAATCCATCCATAAAAACTAAACACAATCCATGTTTGTTAAAAAATTAAGTAATTTACGTATATTTTCAAAGTAATCTATATATCTTTTGCAGTTTGCTTAGAGATGTTAAATAAAAATATCATACTGTATTTCACTTTGATTTTAGTTGGATTATTCCACGAATCTCATATCCGATAATATACTTGCACACCAGCTTCTTCGACGATGAGGAAAAAACTGATTACGATGTAGTCATTGTACGATTCTTTTGGGATTTTGAAAATAATCGGATTGATGATATGCCCAATCCTTCTAACGTTGTAGCTAACGTGATCGCCACATGCAATCGCCTTGGATATCGTGGAGAAGATGCAGCCATGATTGCAGTTGGCAACACATGTAAATTAGGTGAAGATATTGCCCATTCCACGCAGATCTATTACTCTTTGGATAAGGTACTAGAGTTTGAACATGTCACTAAAGTTAACTAATCTCTAGTCTCTTAAATCAACTTATATTCATTTTGCTCTGCTGATATAGTTTTTAGATATTGATTGTAACATTGTTTTTCATTTGACTGGATATATTTTTTAGTCCCTCGTATACAATCAACCGACACGCCGAAAAGGTGATGCTCATAAAAATTGTGAATTGGATGATCACTCATCTATATGAGCACAATGAAGGGGATGTGTTGGGTATCTCCTAAATTTTGCACAAGAGAAACAAAGTATTTGAAATATATATAGTAAAGCTAACTGTGTGGCTGATGGGTTAGCAAACTATGTGTTTTCATTATCGTTTGGTTTTCATACTTTTGATTATGTTCCGGATGTAATTGAGCCACTATTCAGGGATGATCTTCTTAATCACTCAAGCTCTCGAAGAGTCTGTGTGTTGTTTTTTGCTATTTTGATAAATTACGGGTGGCCTTGATCGCCTGGTCTTTTGCCAAAAGGAAAAAACTACTATAACTCTATAATGTTTTTATATAGAAGAAAAACAATTCCACTTTTTTTTTGTTAATTGTTTTTCTTTTTTTTTCTTTCTTTTGGAATTGCCTGATATATGCATGAAGGAAAGTAGAAAATTTAGCAACCTACACAATTTAATCTACCGAACCGATTATTTTATTAGTCTACACAAATGAAACAAGAACAAAATAATAATTAAAATGACAAAAGAAACTAAAATCATACAAGAACAAAGTACTGTATGCATCACTGCTCGATGAGAGCAACTGCCTTGCTTCCATTCGGCTCCACATGTGTAGCAAAAGGTATAGCCACACCTATACATCAACAATAAACAGTACTTAGAAGAAATCATTAATCAAATTCTAAAATAATATAAGATAATATTAGAATATAATGTATCTTTAGATGATAATACCTGCATGTTACTTTGATGCATCCTTCTCAAAGTTTGGTCATATGTTGACACTTTCCACATTGACGCCACACTTTGTCATTTGCCAAAGCTGTGAGCTTCCCAACATTTTCCATAGGATATGGATGCAATCTCTTGTAGTCGTAGCATGACAAGTATTATGCCATGGAACTTTGCAATTGATGCATAAGGGTTCACCGCATCCGATGCAACAGCTCCTAACTTCATCTTCTCCAATCCATTTAGAGAGCTCGGTTTTCGACATTAAAACCGAGCATCTTGGGTTAGGGCAAAAAACTCTGTCCCAGACAGGAGTTGAGTCCTCCTTATAATTTTTTTCCCACATGTCTTTTAGTTTAGGTGTCAAAAGATGGCCACAACTCTCAAGAGTCAGGTACGATTTGCAGCCATAATGAAGACATCTCGGCACACTTCCCTCAAGTAGCCTCACCTCTATATAACGTTTCACGCACTTATAACAAAATAAATGATGACATTTACTAACATAATACCTCTCCTCAGCTTCTAAATCATTATCGAAACAAATAGGGCAAGTCCATTGCTTATCAAGGTTGACGTGGCGAGGAGGGTCCACAGATTTGCCTATCTCCGAAACTATTTTCTCCTTTGCTAGTTCATAAACATATCTGATTTTGTTTCCGGTTACAAAAATCGTTTTCGGATTCGTTGCACATCATTAATTAGTAGGGCAATCTTGTTCTCCTCTATCACGAATCTTCCAGTAAATGAAATCTATTCAATAGGAAAAAGATAATTTTAGTAGTGCATACTGAAAAACAAACAAAAAAAAAAAAAAAAAAAAAAGTTCAAAAAAACTGAGGCTTCTATACATGGACAAATAAAACATGCAAACTCCTATAAACAGCCAAGAAAATAAATGGAGATGTGATCGATCCCCAAACTCGCAGCTTCCATAGTCCTCGCTTCAATGTCATTAGCTCAGCCTCCAAAACAGTAATGTTGTTCGAGCCATGAATTGGTCCATTCAGCTGAAACAGGAGATCATCTCTATGTCCGCAAATTGCAACCCCAAATCCAGCCAATGAGTCCTCCCCAACCAAGCCTTTGAAGTAAAGGCTGCACAACTGAGTAGTACTAGAGCTCGAGCCAGTAAATCTCTTGAGCATATTTTTCTCTGGTGATGTAAAGGGAGATACAAGAAGTCTTAACTAATCTAGGAGATTGTTAAGCAAGACTTATATGTATAGGAACAAATACAAGAACTCTCAACTAATCTAGGAGATTGTTGAGCAAGACTTATATGCTTAGAATTCTAGGTTTCTCTAAAGAGAAAAGCAAGAGTTCAAAGACTTGCTGAAGAGAGAAGAGTTCTCGACAATATTATTAGAAATCAAAAGCTGTCGTACAAAGATAATGCTC
Source organism: Camelina sativa (assembly GCF_030686135.1). Taxonomy (NCBI): domain Eukaryota; kingdom Viridiplantae; phylum Streptophyta; class Magnoliopsida; order Brassicales; family Brassicaceae; genus Camelina; species Camelina sativa. The sequence continues at coordinate 17,316,210 of NC_141883.1, forward strand.
AATGCTTAAATAGAAGAGAGGGGTAAAGCCAATAGCCCTAGATTCAATAATGTTAAACACCTAAAGAAAATCTTAAAGAAAAGGAAATAACATAGCAAAAGGAAATTGAATACCACCAACATAAAAATGAAACTTGGAGAAGAAGAAGTAGCTAAGAAGCTTCTAGAATGATTAGTCTGGTTACCGCAAGAGTAAATATGGTTACCGCAAGAGTAAATATGATTAGTCTCACGCTTTTATGGTGAGAATCCAGAATACTGTAATTGAAAATATGTTTGCATAGATTTCTAATTATCAATCTTATTATTAAAATTGAAAATAAAAGTACACTAGTTTATATTATCCCGAAAATAAAGGGATATTTATCACACTCAATTTTTTTTTCCTTTTTTCACAATTTTCTCATTGAGAATTGCGTGACATTTCATAATTCTGAATAACTTTTGTGGATTTTTTTTTTTTTTTGTTTTGGTCAATTAATTAACCTTTTGAGGATTCCGCAAGAGTCTTCGATTTCACAAGTTCCTTGACAACTTGGGAAAATAATGATGCTACGAACTAAGAGCGTCCAGATTTTTTGGACAAACGTGTGTTAAGTACGCACATGTTAGTGAAAATATGTATGGTGAAAAGTAAGAATTAAGAGAGAATTTCTCAATCTTAGTTTGCTCTAATCTCCACATTGTTAAACAGAACAAAAGCAAGGGCATCATGTTCTATCGCTTTCATTTCTTCCAATCATATACTCTCAAGTCTCGTATCTAAATTTTCTCTATAAGCTTCGGATCATGCATCAGTTTTTACTGGGCTTCACACACACACGGTTCAAGCATATCAGAAACTAAAACCATCCAGAGATATGTTCAACAACGAAATCTCTAGCCCCTAAATTACACCAACTATTAATGATTTATCTCCAAAACAACCTCTATTTCCATATTTGTTTAACGAATTCAATCAAAATTGAATAAAAAATCTTTATATGTGAGTATATCTCTGTATATATATACATTCAAGGGTCTTTGCATAAAGATGAAAACACTTGAATAATAAGTCATTCTACTTCTGGAACATCTGACTTTCTAGGCAAGCCAAATTTTAAATTAGACTTTCATTTAGTAGATCGTTTTAAAAGTTAGAAAACCAAAGACCTTACAGAAAAGGGAAAAAAAAAACAAAAAAAAAAACATCCGAATTGTAACTAGTAACCCACAAAAGCGATCATACTATTCTATGAAGGCAAACTATATATTATAAATAATAGTATATAATAGGTTTCAAGACGCAAAAAACAAGATGGTAAAATACACTGATGGAGGCGGCAGCAACGGCTGTAATGGCGGCTGTGGTGACCTTTGGTGTAACGGCGACCATGGTTGCACTGAGATATACGTATGTAAACGACCATGACAGCAATCTCCAGCCTTAGCTCCACATTTGTAGCAAAACTTATGTCCACATCTACAATGAAAATGCAATGATTAAAACATATGTATATAACCAAATATGAATGTGATTAATAGATATGATGATACCTGCAGGTTACTTTGATGCATCCTTTTGCAAGTTCAATCATGTGTTTGCAATTTCCACATTGACGCCACATATTCCTATTTGCTAAAGCTTCAAACTTTATATCATCAGCTGTAGGATTTGGGCTCAATCTCATGCACTCGTCGCACGACAAGTCACTATGCCATGGAACTTTACAGTTGATGCAAAAGAGTTGACCGCTTTCGAAGCAGCGTCTTCTGACTCTAGCTTCTTCCGTAGAGTTAAAGAAGTATTTCCAAACTCCAGCTTCTTTAGTAGATTTAGAGAGATCTTTTAACGACATTAAAGCGGAGCACCTCGGGTTTGGACAATAAATTCTCTGTTTTACAGGAATCGAGTCCTCTTTGATATTTTGTCGCCACATCTTTTTTAGTTCAGACGTCAAAAGATCAACACAGCTTCCAAAAGTCAGCTTAGACTTGCAGCGATAGTGAGGACATCTAATCACACTTCCCTTAAATAGTAGCCTTACCTCTATATGTTTCTTCATGCACACGTAACAGAATCGATGGCGACATTTATTAACACAAAACATCTGATTAGCATTAATATCATCATCTAAACAGATATTGCAAGTCGTTTTACGAGGAGAATTCAGAAAGAAGGATGCAAATCGTTTTCTTATAGGTTGCATATTTATTTGCAAAGATCAGAATCAGCAAGCAAAAGTAGTAACGAATTCAAGGAAACGTTTGAGAAGAAAGTTCTCTTAATTTTATAAACGTGAACTTAAAAAACCAGAGCATGCGAGAGTTTTTCTGAAGTAGAGATCGAAACAACTAAAAGAATAAGAAAGTTAGGAGCTAAAGTAAAAAGTATAAAACCTAAACAAAAACACAATCCAAAATAATTAGGGAATATAGATTTTTAATTAACAATCTTATTATTAAAGTGATAATAAAAATAAACTAGTTTATATTATCCTGAAAAGCGAAAATAAAGGGGAGATTGTATCACACACTCAATTTTTTTACATTCATAATTTTGAATAAATTTTTGTAGATTTTTTATTTTGTTTTGGTAAATTAGCCTTTTTGTGGATTCCGCAAGAGTCTTCGATTTAATAAATGAATAAAAACAGAATCATAAAATAAGTTTAAAGAATTTGCGAAAAATAAGTTTCAAGGCCTTAAGTAAGAGTTGAATTAAAAAATGGTAGATTTTATTATACGTCTACATGTCCATCAATTTCTTCTAGTGATATGTTCATGTGTTGGTTATCTGAATACTCTGTACGTTTGCTTCCAATGAGTTCTGAGATATTCATAGGAAAAAATGGTAAAAAAAAATCGAAGTTATTTTTATTTGGACGTTTAATACCTAATACCTAATGGTTTTGAATTGGAATAAAAATACATCAAATAATAAAAACATGTAATTTAAAATCCAAAATAATAAGTGTTGTTATTTTCATACCCACGATTTTTCAACAAAATCGAAATTCCAATTTCACGGATTATTAATTTTAAATATAAAAATTTTTGGTTTTGTGTTAACCATATCAAATGGGAAATTAATCCCAGTTATCTACTTGTTTTTCTCTCTTCCTCCGTCCTTGAGCTCCGCCGTGCTAGCTCTTACTCCGTCCGTAACACATCCATTTCCACCTCTGTTTTCGGCCAGCCACGACGCAGATCATGTGATGTTAGGTCTAATTACGGCTCCTCTCTCCACGATAGAGTTGCTGGCGATGATGATGACGACAACCTGCTAGAGAGCACGACCTGCTGGAGAGTTCGATTCGGTTCCCTATAGTGCCAGCTTTCAAAGAGAAGGATGAAGAAGAAGAAGGAGAAGAGGAAGAAGAAATTGAAGATGGGGAGAAGAAGACGATGAAGGAGCTGATAGATTTGGAATCAAAAACTCAACTTATCAAAAACTCGACGCGGGTCGCATCTCGTTCGAGGAGCCTAGAGCTTCATGGGACGGATGTTTGATAGGCAAGACATATCCAAAGCTGGTTCCTTTGTCCTCTGTAACTGAAGATGTTAAAGCCTCTCCGGAGAAGAAAACAGGTGGTAAAGAAGACGAAGAGGAGAAGTACAACCATGGTGGGACAGCTCAAACGAGGGATTACGACTTGGATTCTCGGAAACTCGGAAGTACAACCCCGTGTTTGTTAACGCATGTGTGTGACTAAACCTATGCTTTTGTTAGTTAACGAATGCAAAAGTACGGTAAAGCATAAAGTAGACAAGACACAAGCTTTGTTAACGAGGTTCGGATAACCTACATTTCCGGGACCTAGTCCAGAATTCATTCACTAGAAAAGGCTGCAACCTACAATTGCTATATGGCACTCACCACTATTTCCTAGAATTACAATGAAAGAAGACTACCACTAATTGTCTTTTGAAACTACCTTGTGTGCATCTCTTGAAACTACCTTGAAGCGCGCAGGTCTTCATAAAGCGTCCTCTTGGTATTTATATCAATTGCCCAACCCCTATGGTTGGCAACTTTCCTATTATACAACAAATAGGAAATTGAGAACTTTCCTTTTTCTTTTTGGATAAGGAAAGTTTCTCTTCATGATCTCATCTTGAATCTTCCATTCAAGATGTTCATTCAGCTAAGCCGCCGCCACTTGGCTTGTCCAAGTCGGCCTTAAGCTTCTGTACTCAAACTCTTCAACTCAGCTTCTTGTACTACTTCCTTTATTATTCTCGGAACTAGTACAAGAACTGCTTCGGACGTTTGATACCATCTCCGTTGTATCTGACCCTCTTGGCTTGTCCAAGTTGTCTCCAAACTTCTATATTTCAACTCTTCAAAGTACTCACACAGTTCGGCTTCTTGTATAACTTCATGTACTACTTTGGAACTTCACATATGTTCTTACTGCAATTGTGTCAAGTAGTGCCTCAACAACTTTGTTAGTTCTGCTCATTGTCTTCACACCATTTATGAGACATCTGTGATAATTCTACCTTGTTGTCTCATATATCACAATGTTGTATGACATCCTGGTTTAGTAGCAATCCCAAGGTATGTTTTAGACAACTTATAAAAACTCATTCAACACAACACTTTCAATCTCTCCCTTGATGATTGAGTTTTATAATTCATGCTTCTTTTAAAACCTGCTTCAATTTCTCCCTTAATTATTGACTTCACCACTTCTATGCATCTTATAAAAACCAGCCATCACAATATTTTCAATCTCTCCCTTGATGACTGAGTTTTAAATATCCTCAACTTCTCACTTTATGGTAAATCGTGCAATGTGTCTTGAAAGATCAAACATCCTCATTCTCCCCCTTTTTAACTTATTTTGATACTCAAGCACTCTTCTCTTTAACAAATCCAAGTAACAACCAATCATTATTGAAATTATGATCTCAGAACCAGACCACAAAACTCTCCTATTGGTTAAGATCAACAGCTCTTTTTTGTGTGATATCTCCCCCCCCCCCTTGAGTGCATAACTAAGTTAAAACCTCTAATTGTGTTTGTGAGCTATATCGTACTTTGACATCCGGTGCAGACTCCAACAGATACATTGACACATCTTTTTGATCATTCTCCGAAGTTCACTTACAATGCATGTGATTCAATATAACATTCATGGAGCATCTTCTGTATCAACCCTTTCCTTTCTGAAGTTCTAATCTTTCCTCTATAGTCATTCTCTTTGAAGCAAAAATATTAAACTCTCTAACGTAAATCCTGCAAAACTTCTCCAAAATCACCATCTAATCCACAAAATTCCACCATGAATTGAGCTAGCAAAACGCTCCCCCGTATCAACAAGCTTCATTCATGCTCTTCTTTATCATACTCAAAATACCCAAAGATAACAACCAATCTGAGAGTCTTTCTCTTCACTTCAAATTTGAGACACGATTGAGCCTTAGATACCTTCTTTATATACTTGTGCATTTCAGACTTTTGCACATCATTGGAGATGTAGTTTTGAACTGCAACAAAACTACTGAACTTAGTAATTTAGACTTAAGTCATCCCTTTTTGTTCTCTTTGCTTTCTAATATCAAAAGTCTCTTTCTCCTTGAGATTATTAAGTAGGATCATAAGATAGGAGGTGTCCGTACACTCGTCCGTACAAGTGAGGAACAAGGGCCGTCCGTATAAGTTAGGTGAGGGGCCGAGTCTTACCATGTCCCATGGAGTAAAGAGGAGGCCACAAAGACCTAAGGCCCATTAGAAGGATCGAGAACTACCTTATAGCCGTTAGAAGAGAAAGAAGAAGGTAGTCACGTGTTTGTATCTTCTTGGGAGACCAAGTGAGGTCGCTTTCACCCTAGGGATTAGTGTGTCCCTCTCTCTTTATGTCCCTATCCAACTTGTATGTCTCACATGAGGGAGTAGCCCTAATGTTCGGACCTATAAAAAGGCTTATAGCCACCTTGTAACATATACACTAATAGAACCCTATGTTTTCTCTTATCTCTATTGCCGAGTTCACTTTCTCCCTCTCAAGTTCTTCTCTTTACTTCCGCTTAAACTAACATGGTATCAGAGCAAGTTTCTTGATTCCTTACTCTTTGAACTCACTCTGCGATTTCCTATACTCTTTACTCTCTTTATACTCTTGTTACTACTCAATTTACACCTTTAAACTCATCTCTCTCGCAAACCGTTCTTATGGACACCTCCAAACCGATTGTTACACCGGTGGTCCTGAAGGGGGCTAACTACTTATTGTGGAAAAGAACCACGAAAACCGCACTTAGTGGCCGGGGGCTATGGATCCACATCGAAACGGACCAACTCCCCAAGAAAGCCATTAAGGACGACGGTAAAGATGGAAAGGAAGAAGACAAGGAGGCTGAACTCGAAAAGGAGACCAAGTGGTTCCAAGAAGATCAGACCGTGCTTGCCATTCTCTAGAACTCGCTTGACGCACCAGTCCTAGAGGCATATTCGTATTGCGAGACAGCCAAGGAGCTATGGGAGACGCTCGCGAATGTGTATGGTAATGTGACCAACTTAACCCGAGTGTTTGAAGTTAAGAAGGCCATCAATTGCCTACATCAAGAAGACTTGGAGTTTACAAAGCATTTTGGGAAGTTTAAGTCACTTTGGGCCGAACTCGAGATGCTCCGACCAAGCACTATCGATCCGGCCATCCTCAACGAAAGAAAGGAGCAAGACAAAGTCTTTGGTCTTCTGCTCACTCTCAACCCGGCGTTCAATGACCTCATCAAGCATATCCTCCGTGGAGACAAGCTCCCTACCCTTGAAGATGTGTGTTCTCAAGTACAAAAGGAACAAGGCTCTCTTGGCCTCTTTTGTGGAAAGGAAGATTTGGCCACAGCCAACAAGGGGGTGTACAAACCTGAGGACCGGAGAGTGGTGGTATGCGACCACTGCAAGAAAAGAGGTCATGTGAGGGACAAGTGCTGGATCCTTCACCCTCATCTCAAGCCGGCCAAGTTCAAAGCCAATCTCTCGCAAGAAGGGTCAAGCGGCCAAGGCGTTGGTGCGACAAACCAAGGAGGGGCGGAGGCCACGGCCATGGCAGCGTCATTTGGAGATCTTGTGAGGAAATCAGACCTAGAGGCTCTCATCAAGTCCATTGCCGCACTAAAGGATTCTGGTACCACTTTCTTTGCTTCACAGCCTAGTAAAGCTCTTGTTGTTGACTCGGGTGCTTCTCACCATATGATAAGTAACCCTAGTCTTATACACAACATAAAACCGGCTGTAGGTAATGTTATTATTGCCAATGGGGACCGAATACCAGTTAAAGGCATAGGAGACTTGAAATTGTTTGATAAGAATTCAAAGGCTTTCTTTATGCCTACCTTTACTTCTAACCTTTTATCGGTTAAGAGAGCCACTAATGATTTAAATTGTTACACAATCTTTGGTCCTAATAGTGTACATTTTCAGGATATTGAGACTGGGAAGATTCTTGGAGAAGGAGATGCAAGAGGAGAACTATATGTCCTAGAGAAAACTTCATCAAATCCCTCAAATTTGTTTTCCCTTATATCGAATCTTAGTAGTATCTCAAGTGAGGTTTGGCATGCTAGATTAGGCCATGCTCACTCTAGAGCTCTTGAATTAATGTTGCCTAATGTTTCTTTTGATAATTCAAGTTGTGAGTCTTGTATTCTTGGTAAACATTGCAAGTCTATTTTTCCTAAATCTACTACTATTTATGAACATTGCTTTGACTTAGTGCATTCAGATGTGTGGACTTCTCCTTGTCTATTTTGTGACTTTTATTGATGAAAAATCTAAGTACACATGGCTTACCTTGTTACCTTCTAAAGATAGAGTTTATGATGCATTTGTTAACTTCCAGAATTATGTCACTAATCACTTCAATGCTAAAATAAAGGTACTAAGATCGGATAATGGAGGAGAATACACAAGCCACAAACTTAAAGCACATTTAGCAAAGCATGGCATACTCCAACAAACAAGCTGCCCATATACACCCCAACAGAATGGTGTAGCCGAGAGAAAGAACCAGCATCTTATGGAGGTGGCGAGATCGATGATGTTCCAAACTAATGTTACCAAGAGGTTTTGGGGAGATGTCGTGATGACCGCATGTTACTTGATCAATAGGACCCCAACCAAAGTTCTACAAGATAGATCACCATATGAGGTACTCAATAGATTGAAACCTTCTGTGGATCACTTACGCGTTTTTGGTTGTGTGTGCTTTGTTTTGGTACCAGGTGAAAAAAGGAACAAACTCGACGCCAAAAGCACCAAATGCATGTTCATCGGCTATTCAACAAGTCAAAAGAGGTATAAATGCTACGATCCAACTACTGGCCGCATTCTTATCTCACGAGACGTGAAGTTCCTTGAACAACAAGGATATTACGAGAAGAAGGACTGGGACAGCTTGAAAGACTTATCTCAATCTAATTCTGATCGGGCGACCAACTTGCGGTTCCTACTAAACCATCTTGGCATTACTGCACCATCGAGTCGCACTAAACAAGGCTACACCGATCAGACTATCCATGAGCCCTCTACATCCCCTATCAAAGATGAAGCACCAACTCCTGTCCAAACATCGACTCCTGTTCAAGAGCTGCTGGTACCTTCACCCGCTGAACATTTTGTGGAGCCAGACCATGGGGATAATGATCCCACGAGCACTGATACTAATACTGAGGCTCCTTCACATGAGCCAGCCGTGCCCCTTCCCTGACGAAGTGAACGCATCAGGTCTCACCCGTCAACCTGGAAAGAAAAACGTGTGTATAACAATCAAGCTAGGAGGTGTCCGTACACCCATCCGTACAAGTGAGGAACAAGGGCCGTCCGTACAAGTTAGGTGAGGGGCCGAGAACTACCTTATAGCCGTTAGAAGAGAAAGAAGAAGGTAGTCACGTGTTTGTATCTTCTTGGGAGACCAAGTGAGGTCGCTTTCACCCTAGGGATTAGTGTGTCCCTCTCTCTTTATGTCCCTATCCAACTTGTATGTCTCACATGAGGGAGTAGCCCTAATGTTCGGACCTATAAAAAGGCTTATAGCCACCTTGTAACATATACACTAATAGAACCCTATGTTTTCTCTTATCTCTATTGCCGAGTTCACTCTCTCCCTCTCAAGTTCTTCTCTTTACTTCCGCTTAAACTAACAGAGATAGCACTAGATCCAGTAATGCTTCCATATGCGAGTCTTCAACTTTAAGAATGAGCTATGAGAAAAATGATTCATCACCACTATAAGCTAAGCTTGATATCTCTTTGCAAAATTCCTTTGAAATCCTTTGACTGAACTCTTCTTCCCATATAAGTTCATCTTTTTCATGAACTAAGAACTTTTTATGTCTCAAACTTCTCTTCTTAGTCTCAGTAGCAATCTCTCTGTTTCAAAATCCATCTAAGAATGTTTTCAGCATTCTGCGTAGATTCTAACATGCTTCCATAACATGTTAGAACATCTATGCTCCTCGCCGTTATTAGAAATTCACTGTTGCATAAAACTCTAAATCAACTGTTCTTAAATAACATCATTCAACTATGTTCTGAGATTCCAAAACCAGTTACCTTCTAGGAGAATCTAGTTAAACATGTATATAGTATCTCTGCCAAATTTCTTCTCATTCCGAGTTCATTTGGTCCTCCTTTTGATGTCACCACCGAAACTGGTAAAATCTGAAACTTCGGAAAAACTGTGCCTGAAACACACTGAAGATGCTTGAATAAATCAGAAACCAACCGTCAAAACTTCAATCCAACCGTTGGATCTCAAGCTCGTAATAGCACCAAGCTCCCCACAAAGTTTCAGCGTGATCAGATTACTTTGGGATCTCCAAACCTTCTCTTGAAACAAATTTTTCTTATCTTTCTTAGTTTTAAAGAAAACCTTCTCTCCTTTGATGATGTTAACAACACTGAATTTTCCTAAACACATTCTGAAGAAAACTCTAGTTTTGTGACCTCTTCTTCATTACATATTACAACCAGTGACAACCAACAATTCTTGTCATGTGCTTGCTACCTCTTAAATTTCTTCATCTATCTTGATGCAGTCTTGATGCAGTCTTGATGCAGAGCATAAACGAAGTAGCACAACAACCCATAAAATTAAGAAAATTGGTGAGGATATCAAAAACAGCCATACGAAGCCATAGGAGAAAGCAGACCGCCATTTCGATTTATGGTTTGAGAGTTATGGCGAAAATCCCAACATAGGTCCGGAATGAAACAATGCTACAAGGAGTCAACTTTGAGATCAATTTCCTGTCAAACCAAATGGAATCAGAAGGTGATCTTTATTTCGTTTAAAAGATCTCACTCTCAACTTTTCAGAACATCTTTCAGAGCTAAAAATCCAAGGTCTGTAGCCAAAATAAACGAGGATGAAAGAGTCAACATTGGTTATGAAAACCATCTATAAAACCTTAAACCTTCTTCATTATTCTTCCTCTGAAATACTTTTCTTGATTCAGAGTTGTATCAAGCTTCGTCTTGATCATTCTACTAGTGCATAGATATCCTTAAGAACCATGTTCCATAGGCTCATCTCTGATTCATCTTTCTTTCTCATGACAAGAAGCAGAGCACACTCTTTGTCTTCTTTTTACAAAGCTCTTCCTATGAAGCTCAACATTCTTCTCCCTCTTGTTGATTGTGTGTCTCAATAAGACAAAACATTCCAATTTTATGCCATATACATCAGACTTCAACCAATCAAGATGCATACTCCCAAATCACTTTCTTCTTCGCTGCTTCTCCACCAAATTCTTCAAAATTGCTTTTATCTGCAAATTCTTTCACACAACTGAACGTTAGGAAATATAAATCCATTCCTCCTCGGAATCCTTATCATCCTAAGTGTGAGTCGATCACTCTGATTCACAGGGGACATATTGCTTTTTGTTATTTATTCTTAATCAATAATAATTAACCGACGATCGATCAAACACTCTGCAGCTTCGGTGACTTTGTTGGAGTAAGCTCGAAGAAAGCCTAAAATGGTAACTAGTCCTAGTTCTATTACAGTTTGGATATTAAAGAGATAAGGATCAAATGTCTAGGAGTTGTCTAGACATGAGAGGATTCCTATTAGGATTAGGATTAGCAAAGTGGTATATAAGGATGTGTTGGGATGTAACACAACTTATAAGGTTTGAGAGAGAAAGAGAGATTGAGAGCTTGAGTTTTTGAGAAAGTTTTCTTAAGCTAATATAAAGGAGAAATACTTTATATAAATCTTGTGTTCTTAAAGCAAACCTTAATCTATATTTGGTATCAGAGCATTGCTCGATCATCAAAGGAATCATGTCCGAACTCGCACTACCACCACCACCACTCAAGGAAGGAGGAAGCTCTTCCTCTATTGTATGTCCTATGCTTAATGCAAACAACTATACTGTATGGGCGATGAAGATGAAACTTGCACTCAAGGTTCATAAAGTCTGGGATGCCATAGAAGCAGCAACCGAACAAGTCAACGAGGATCACAACAACATAGCCATGGCTTTGCTGTTTCAATCAATACCGGAGAACTTAACCTTGCAAGTTGGAGATCATGGTACGACAAAGAAAATTTGGGAAGCAATCCGAAATCGAAACGTTGGAGCAGAACGTGTTAGAGAAGCAAGACTGCAAACTTTAATGGCTGAGTTTGATCGCTTGAAGATGCAGGAATCTGAGAGAATTGATGACTTTGTTGGAAAACTTGCTGCAATTGGATCGAAGTCAGCTGCGTTAGGAAAAACCATAGAAGAACCAAAGATTGTTAAGAAATTTCTTAACAGTCTTCCTCGCAGAAAATTCATCCATATAGTTGCTTCTTTAGAACAAGTTTTGGATTTAAATACAGTAAGTTTTGAGGATGTTGTTGGTCGTCTAAAAACCTATGAAGAACGAATCAATGTCGAGGAAGAATCTCAGGAGGAACAGAGCAAGCTGATGTATGCAAACACAAATCAACAAACGAATCAAAACCAGCAGTACAAGGACTACAGTGGAGATTTTGGAGGTTACAGAGGAAGAGGTCGTGGAGGTAGGTTTGGAAACAGAGGACGAGGAAGAGGACGTTTTGGAGGAAGAGATATGTCACAAGTTGTCTGTTTTAGATGCGATCAAACTGGTCATATGGCGTTTAATTGTCCAGATCGACTACTTAAGCTGCAAGAGACACAAGAAACGGACAACAAAGACACGGAGGATGCAGACGAGCTTCTAATGCATGAAGTAGTCTACTTAAATGAAAAACGAGTTGTACCTAGCAAGTTCGAGACTAGTAAAGATGGGGATAGCACTTGGTACCTTGATAATGGTGCCAGCAATCACATGACCGGAGATAGAAGATATTTTGAGAAGCTTGATCTGTCTGTTACAGGGAAGGTTCGTTTTGGTGATGATTCGCGAGTCGACATAAAGGGAAAAGGGACAGTTGTTTTCATAGATCAGAATGGGAAGCAAAGGGAGATGACTGGTGTTTACTTCATCCCAGATTTAAAAAGCAACATCATCAGTCTAGGACAAGCTACAGAGTCCGATTGTGACATACGATTAAGAGGAAAATATTTGACAATAAGAGACCAAGAAGGAAGACTCCTTGTCAAAACAGAAAAGTCTAGGAACAGGCTTTACAAAGTTCAAATGGGATTGCGTGATAATGCTTGCCTTTATCTTACAGAGATAAGTGAATCAGGTAAATGGCATGCGAGGATGGGACATGTGAACTTTGTAACCCTAGGAACAATGTTAGGAAAAGAATTAGTTCTTGGAGCACCAAAATTGTCAGTAAAAAAAGAGATTTGTAGTTCATGTTTGCTTGGAAAGCAAACTAGGCATGAGTTTCCACAAGAAACTGTTTTTCGAGCCACAAAGAAGTTAGAACTGTTACATGGAGACCTTTGTGGACCAATAACACCAAGCACAGCAGCAGGAAATAGGTATGTCTTTGTGATCATTGATGACTTCTCTAGATATATGTGGACTGTGTTACTAAAGGAGAAAGGAAAAGCATTTGAGAAATTTCAAAAATTCAAAGTTGTTGTGGAGAAAGAAGCTGGGGAAACCATACAGGTTTTCAGAACAGATAGAGGAGGAGAGTTTGTATCTCAAGAGTTTAATTCCTTTTGTGAAGCTTCTGGCATAAAAAGACAACTAACAGCACCATATACACCACAACAGAATGGTGTTGTTGAAAGGAGAAATAGGACTTTGATGGGAATGACTAGAAGCATTTTAAAACATATGCATATGCCAAATTATCTTTGGGGAGAAGCTATTAGGCATTCGACATATCTTATCAACAGAATAGCAACTCGAGCTTTGAAGGAAAAGACCCCATATGAATGTTTTCGAGATCAAAAACCTACAGTTCAGCATATTAGGATATTTGGCTGCATTGGTTACGCAAAGGTAGAAAAACCGAGTTTAAGAAAACTTGATGATAGAACTCGTATTTTGGTTCACTTGGGAACAGAACCAGGGTCTAAGGCGTACCGTTTGCTTGATCCACAGACAAAGAAAATTGTTGTCAGTCGTGATGTTGTGTTTGATGAAACAAAAGGATGGCATTGGTCTCAAGATTTCTCTGCAGAAGAAAGTGATAAAAGCTTTAAGATTAACTATGGCATCTTTGGAAACCACGGTCTTCAAGAAGGTGATGAGACTACTGAGAATGAACAGATTCCTGAAGATGCAGAGAGTCAGAAAGAGATAGGTTCGGGTGATGTCTTGGATTCACAAGAGCAAACGGTTAAGGTTGAGACACAACAACCTGCATTCACAAGTACAAATCAACCTGCAGTTTCCACAGAGCCAGAGTTAAGAAGATCAGAACGGGTGAGAGCTACACCAAAACATCTTAAAGACTATGTCCTGTTTGCAGAAGAAGAAGGCGAGTATATGCTTTTGTGTATCAACGGTGAACCTGCAAGTTTTGCACAAGCTAGCGAGTCCAAGGAGTGGATAAATGCTTGTGAGGATGAAATAGGATCAATAGAGAAGCTTAGAACTTGGGATCTTGTTGATTTACCCATTGGAGCAAAACCAATTGGTTTAAAATGGGTGTTCAAGCTTAAGAGAAATTCTGATGGAAGTATCAACAAATATAAAGCCAGGTTAGTAGCAAAAGGATATGTGCAAAAATATGGTGTTGATTTTGAAGAAGTTTTTGCACCAGTTGCCAGGATTGAGACCATAAGACTTCTAATTGATCTAGCAGCTTCACATGGTTGGGAAATACATCACCTAGATGTAAAGACTGCTTTTCTTCATGGAGAACTCAAGGAAACAGTTTATGTTAGTCAACCAGAAGGATTTGAGATAGCAGGAAAAGAAGGAAAAGTCTACAAACTTAACAAAGCTTTGTATGGTTTAAGGCAGGCACCTAGAGCATGGAATAATAAGCTAAATCAAATCTTGGAGGAGTTGGGATTTGTGAAATGTTCGAAAGAACCTTCTGTGTACCGAAAAGATGTTGGTAAAGATCTTTTGATCATTGGAGTCTATGTTGATGATTTATTTGTCACTGGAACAAGCTTAGGAGTGATTAACAAATTTAAGGAGGAGATGGCTGATAAATTTGAAATGAGTAATCTTGGGAAACTATCCTATTATTTGGGAATGCAAGTTTGTCAGCACCAAGATGGGATAACATTAAGTCAGGCCCGGTATGCTCACAAGATCCTTGAGGAAGCAGGGATGTCTAACTGTAATTTAGTTCTTATTCCGATGGAGACAGAGTTAAAGTTGTCAAAAGCAGAGGATGAAGAAGAGATTGATGCAACTCTGTATAGGAAGAATGTGGGGTGTCTACGCTACTTGCTACATACTAGACCGGATTTATCCTATTGTGTGGGAATATTGAGCAGATACATGCAAAGTCCAAGGCATTCGCATGGTGTTGCAATGAAGCACTGCCTTAGATACTTAAGGGGAACTATTCATTTTGGTTTGTCTTATGGAAGATCGAAGGTACCAAGATTGGTTGGTTACTGTGACAGCAGCCATAATATTGATCCTGATGATGGACGAAGTACTTCAGGGTACATATTTTATCTTGGTAAGAGTCCTATCACATGGTGTTCACAGAAACAAGATGTGGTGTCTCTATCTTCTTGCGAAGCAGAGTTTATGGCAGGGACTGAGGCTGCAAAACAAGCGGTTTGGTTGCAGGATCTGTTGGTCGAGATCACCGGAGCTGCGGAAGAGAAAGTGACTATTCTGATTGATAATCAATCAGCAATAGCTCTTACTAAGAACCCAGTTTTCCATGGGAAAAGTAAACATATTCACCGACGCTATCACTTCATAAGGGAACGAGTGGAGAGTGGTCAAATTGAGGTGCTACATATTCCGGGAAATGAACAGAGAGCAGACATTCTTACAAAGGCATTGGACAAGAACAAGTTCAAAGTAATGAGAGATCTTTTGGGAGTTCAAGACTTGTCAAGACAGAGCTTCAAGCTTAAGGAGGAGATTGTTGGAGTAAGCTTGAAGAAAGCCTAAAATGGTAACTAGTCCTAGTTTTATTACAGTTTGGATATTAAAGAGATAAGGATCAAATGTCTAGGAGTTGTCTAGACATGAGAGGATTCCTATTAGGATTAGGATTAGCAAAGTGGTATATAAGGATGTGTTGGGATGTAACACAACTTATAAGGTTTGAGAGAGAAAGAGAGATTGAGAGCTTGAGTTTTTGAGAAAGTTTTCTTAAGCTAATATAAAGGAGAAATACTTTATATAAATCTTGTGTTCTTAAAGCAAACCTTAATCTATAGACTTTAGATAATTCTTCAATCACACAATTATCTCCCACATAATTTCATCTCCCTCATGAACTCTCTCGATGAATCTCCTTTTCCTTTGTGAAATACAAATCTAAAAGATTCTGAATTAACTCCTCAGGAAGACCATCACTCAACTAGGTTCTCAAACTCTTCTTTCTTATAAGCCCTCAACATCCACCTCAAAACTTTATAGCGTCTTCTTCCCTATGAGTTTAGCTTTAACCTTCTCTGCCAGCAAGGGCTTAATCTGAGAACTGAAAACTCTGTTTTGATTTTACAATTCTCTTTTTGCTTCTCCATGAGTCACTTTTGATAATGCTTCAGCACTAATCTACTCCTCTATTATTTCTGATGACAAGAAAGAATACAAACTCTGAAGCAATTTTGTAAAATCATCTCTGATCATTTACTTCTATTCAAATCGAGAACGAATCGGACAAAGAAGACGCTTCATCTCGGTGATTTCTTGAAACCCAGAAATTGAAACCACATTCGCTTGAATGATTCTTCAACATTAAACACATCTTTTTATGCTGACTCCATAACCAGTAATGAAGAATAAAAATCCTGAACTGAGAACCCTTTGAAATGTTGAACCAAAATTGTATATGCGCTTATAGTAAATTAGCTTATCTTCTGATATCAACGCTTTAACCAATTTTCAGAGCAAGCTCATCAGACAGCTTCAGTACGTGACAACCGAAGCTGGTTTCTTCACCCTCTTTAGTTAGACAAAAGTTTTTAAAAGTAACGTCTACAGTGAAAACTCAGATATGCCTTTTCTTCCCCTAATCAACTGAGAAATTCTAGCGAAGAAGACTACAATCTCCACCTATGAACTCAACGACTCACAAAACAGAAAATCCAAAGATTAGCATATGCCCTTAATTGCTTCAGATTCGTGTGATGATGATACAATCTATTAACTCCAATCTTGCCAAATTTGGAAAACCAGAATTCTGACTCCACCTTTGCCGACAATTTCCCAAACGTGAAACACATGTCTTCCCTTATAAGACTAAATCACAACAGAGACGAAGATTCTCAAATTCGATTTCTGGTTGTGAAGATGAAGCTTTAATACATTCATAAATTCTTCACTTTTCTTCTCACAAAACAGAATTCTCTAAACGAAAGTCTTGGTATTTGGTCGGTAAGTAAAGGTACGGAAAGAGCGGACAACGAATGAAAATCTCTGAACGTGATACGTAATAAATGGGAGAAAAATATGGATGAAACCCCTTTGATTTCTTCTCTCTCCCAACACGAGATTAAACCCCTGGTGTGTACCACGTCGAACTCAGATAAGAACTGTAGCTCCTATTGATTCTCTTCACCACCTTTCTAGTTTGGACCGAGATATATATTCACAACAAAACAAGCCCAAGTATGCAGTTATCAGAAGCCCAAACTGAAACATAAGATCATAATAGGTCAACTATTCCTTATTCGTCTTTCTTCTCCTCCACGCTGACACAAAATCAGAAGCAAACCAGATTATGATCAATGATTTCCACTTTCAGACGAAGATTCATAGCAGAAGGAACACTCTCTTATTAGCAATCGTAGCTCATGTCCTGTTAATTCTCCTTTGCTTCGACTTTTCCTAGGCGAACACAACCACTTCTTTCTTATCTACTTCCACTTCTCCGCTAGTCACACATCGAGGATCGAACACCCGAAACGAAAACAGATCTCTGTCAAGAACCTGCTCTGATACCACTTGTTAACGCATGTGTGTGACTAAAACCTATGCTTTTGTTAGTTAACGAATGCAAAAGTACGGTAAAGCATAAAGTAGACAAGACACAAGCTTTGTTAACGGGGTTCGGATAACCTACTTCCCCGGGACCCAGTCCAGAATTCATTCACTAGAAAAGGCTGCAACCTACAATTGCTATATGGCACCCACCACTATTTCCTAGAATTACAATGAAAGAAGACTACCACTAATTGTCTTTTCCAACTAGTGTAGATCTTCAACAAAACCATCAAAAGATCTTTTTATCTTGTTGATGGAGTGACACCACACATCTTGTGTGCATCTCTTGAAACTACCTTGAAGCGCGCAGGTCTTCATGAAGCGCCCTCTTGGTATTTATATCAATTGCCCAACCCCTAGGGTTGGCAACTTTCCTATTATACAACAAATAGGAAATTGAGAACTTTCCTTTTTCTTTTTGGATAAGGAAAGTTTCTCTTCATGATCTCATCTTGAATCTACCATTCAAGATGTTCATTCAGCTAAGCCGCCGTCACTTGGCTTGTCCAAGTCGGCCTTAAGCTTCTGTACTCAAACTCTTCAACTCAGCTTCTTGTACTACTTCCTGTATTATTCTCGAAACTAGTACAAGAACTGCTTCGAACGTTTGATACCATCTTCGTTGTATCTGACCCTCTTGGCTTGTCCAAGTTGTCTCCAAACTTCTGTATTTCAACTCTTCAAAGTACTCACACAGTTCGGCTTCCTGTATAACTTCATGTACTACTTTAGAACTTCACATATGTTCTTACTGCAATTGTGTCAAGTAGTGCCTCAACAACTTTGTTAGTTCTGCTCATTGTCTTCACACCATCTATGAGACATCTGTGATAATTCTATCTTGTTGTCTCATATATCACAATGTTGTATGACATCCTAGTTTAGTAGCAATCCCATGGTATGTTTCAGACAACTTATAAAAACTCATTCAACACAACACTTTCAGTGTTCGTCATTGGTCTGAATTTGACGGAAACCAAAAAAGAAAATTCTGGAATTGAGACAATATTAGAACAAAAAAGGAATCAAATTTGTCGGAGAATGTTTGGGATCCAAAGCAGACGTGATTTGACAATGGAAGTCCGATCTCAGATTTTGATTCTCTGTCCGAGCATCCACTCTAAACGAGCCAACATCGTCGTCAAGTTCCAGGATTTGTATGGCTTCACTGTCGAAGGAGAAGAGACGACGATGATTAGAGCAAGGAGGAGGAAGAAGAGAGAAATAAGTAATCCCGGTTTAATATGGTTAACATAAAACCAAAAAATTTTATATTTAAAATTAATAAATAATTAGATAACTAGGGTAAAATTGGAATTTTGATTTTGTTGAAAAAATCGTGGGTATGAAAATAACAACATTTATTATTATGGATTTTAAATAACACATTTTTATTATTTGGTGTATTTTTATTCCAATCTAAAACCATTGGGTATTATACGTCCAAATAAAAATAACTTCGGGTTTTTTTGGCATTTTTCCCGATATTCATATTCTAAAATTATTGGAGGATTAAAAAAACCATGTTTTCTTGAAAAATGCTAACATAATCTTCTCTAGCTCCACAAAAACCTTAATATCTCCTCCCCGTCCTCACTATGCTGCGGCGCAATCCTATTTTCTTGGCCCCTATTACTATAATTTCTAGCTCCTCCAGTCGAACTAAAATATCTCTAAGCTTCGGATCATGCATCAGTTTTAAGTGGGCTAGCTAGACTTTCACACACACACAATTCAAGCATATCAAAAACTAAAATCATCCAGATATGTTCTAAAACGAAATCTCTAGCCCCTAAATTACACTAACTATTTTATGATTTATCTCCGAAACAACAACTATTTTCATATTTGTTTAACAAATTTAATCAAAGCTGCAAAGAAAATCTTTATATGCAAGTGCATATGTACCATGCTTCATGCAAGGGTATTTGCATAAAGATGACTGCACTTGAACAATATAAAAGCTGCATAAAGATGAATGCACTTTATATGCAACGGTCCAGGCAAGCCAAATTGTAAATTAGACTTTCATTTACTACATATCGTTACAAACTTACAATATAAATATTAGATCGATAAAGAAAATTTCTGAATTGTCTCATCATTTCTGGGCAGACCAAAATTTTTTTAATTACTAGATCATTTCATACTGTGATCCGGATAAAAAGAATATCTAGGTCTGCCATGGGGTCCGCCACCAGCTGTAATGGTGACTGGTGGCATTCGTTGTAATGTCGAGTGTGGTGTGGTATCAGTTATAAGGCGACTATGGAAAATACCATGACGGACGAAAGAGGAAGCAGCTCTCAGTGAGAGCTGCTTATGTACGAATGATAATATTAGCTGAATTATTAAAGTTAGTCAATTATTACATGGATCAAAAACTTGGAGGAGCTAAGCTAATCAATTTTTATTTGTTTTTAGGTAGGTAAACGTTATGGGCCGAACGTTAGGTCTGGGAAAAGTATGTTAGGCCCAATGTGGATCGAGAGAAAAAAGATGTCCAGAAGCTTTTTTTTGGACACAGCGATTGCTCCCTATTAATTGAATTAAGATATAATTTCTCTTAAAGCAAAACGAAGAAGATGGTTTCTTGTGAATCAAGATTAAGTTTTCTATTGAACTAAAAAATTGAAAGGCTAAAGCAGAGTTGGTTTGTTGGTAAACCGGAAAGATTCAACTAATTCCATTCATCGTTATGTGCAATTGACAACCTCTCTCACCCTTCCACAGCCGCAGATCTAATAACCTTAAAATTGTTATTTTGCTCTCCCTAATCTCTCACTCTCGTATACTCCATCTCCGTCGAAACCATGTACGGTAGGATATCTCTCTACTCTCTGTTGCTCGAAGTTATTTAATATCTGGATTAGATTATTTTCTTCGTCGTTGGATGAATCTGATTGTGTTTTGTTTAATTTACGTTACGTAATTGCCATCGTTTGGTGAATATTAATTAAGAGGTTATGGTGAAACACGCGTCTTCTGGGACGTTGAGGATTTCCCACCCCCTCTTGGTTATGATTATGATGTGGTTGTTCGTAATATCAAAAATGCTATCAAGAATGAGTGTTTTGATGGCGTTGTGTCCTTCTCTGCCTATGGTTCGCTGGCAACGGAGGAAGAGGACAGTTTCTTGCGGTACGCCGGAGTCTTGTTCGTGAACAAATTAAAGCTAAAGATAAACGTGCGAGACTTAATCAGATGTTAGTGGACATGGTTTTCTGGGCATACGAATGTCCTACGAGACCAGAGGAAGAAGATTATAATATAAATCTGATGGTGATTTCAAAAGGCATCCCAGAAGAAGAAGGAGTTTCCGCGTGGATCAGGGTCCTTGAAGGGTTGGATAAAATGGGTTACAATCTTTTCTTATTAGATCCTGATGACTGCGCACCAGGAAGGCTACCTCTTAGTGAGAGCTGCCAAGCAAAAGAGCTGCTTCCTCTTTCCTTCTTAATATGGCGTTGGGAGATACATATGGAAAATACCATGACGGCAAGCTCCAGCCTTAGACGTTCCACATTTGTAGCAAAACATATGTCCACATCTACAATGAATATGCAATGATAAAAACATATGAATATGACCAAATATATATATATATATTTTTTAAGTAAATAAATAAAAATAAAATTTTGACAAAATATGAAAGTTATTAATAGAGATGATGATACCTGCAGGTTACTTTGATGCACCCTTCTAAAAGTTCAATCATGTGTTTGCACTTTTCACATTGACGCCACAATTTCTTATTCGCTAAAGCTTTGAGCATATCATCAGCTGTACGATTTGGACCCAATTTCTTGTAATCGTCGCACGACAAGTCACTATGCCACGGAACTTTACATTTAATGCAAAGGAGTTGACCGCATTCGAAGCATCGTCTTCTAACTCTAGCTTCTTTTGTAAATTTAGAGAAGTATATCCAAACTCCAGCTTCTTTAATCGACATTAAAGCCGAGCACCTCGGGTTTGGGCAATAAATTCTCTGTGTTATAGGAATCGTGTCCTCTTTGATCCTTCGTTGCCACATCTTTCTTAGCTTAGGTGTCAAAAGATCGACACAGCTTCCAAAAGTCAACTTAGACTTGCAGCGATAGTGAGGACATCTAATCACACTTCCCTCAAGTCGTAGCCTCACCTCTATATGTTTCTTCATACACACGTAACAGAATCGATGACGACACTTATTAATACAAAACATCTGATTAGCTTTGATATCATCATCTAAACAGATATTGCAAGTCGTTTTGCGAGTAGCCTTGGCTTGGTAAGGAGGATTCTTCACAAACCTGCTGAGTTCAGAAACTATAGCTTCCTTTGCTTGTTTATAAGAATGTGTGATACTATTTCCGGGAACAGAAATCGGAAAGAAGGACACAAATCGTTTTCTTATAGGTTGCATATTTATTCGTAAAGATCAGAATCAGCAAGCAAAAGTGAACTAAGAAAACCAGAGCATGTTCTACCAAAAAAGAAGAAAACCGGAGCATGCGAGAGTCTCTTTGAAATAGAAATCGAAACAACTAAAGAAATAAGAGAGGGTCGTCTATTTGTGTTAAAAAGGAGCCTAAAGGAAACAACCATAAACAAAAACGCAATCTACTGTATAATTACAATTTTGGAACTATCCTTTTTTGTAAATTTAAAATTTTCCAAATTTTCTTTTGGAACAACCTTTTTGTAAATTACAATTTTCCAAATTTTCTATTTGTTTATACCACTTTTTGGAACAATCGTTTGTAAATTACAATTTTCCAAAATTTCTTATAGCACTTTTTGATGGTAGGTCGAATATAATGGGCAAAATTACATCTTATTTACAATAAAGGAGATTAGTGGTGAAAAGGCAAACTTATAATGGTAACAATTATTGGGGTGGACAAAATATATAGTTTTTATTTTGGAAAATAATTATTTCATCTTCCAAAAACCGGAGTAGTTGATATATTACCAATTTAATTTCAAAGCTCATGAATTAAATTAATGTAATATGAGTTGGAAAAGAGAAAGAGAATAAAATGAAAACAGCATAAAAATCATGAAAAATGAGAAATAGGAAAAATAAAAATATGATTGGTTTGTGTTTTGTTGTTTTTTCTCTAGTTAAAAAATCAGGGGACTAATGAAGTGGTAAAATCATTAATAGGAAGAGGAAAGTGGTATTTGGAGACTAATTTTCTTGTAGTTGTATAGGTTTGAATAAGAAGATAGTTTTTGTTTGTCAACATTTGGGTCACAACAGTCGGTCCATTAGCTAAATCCCTACATTTATAAGGAGCAGGACACAATTCATAGTGTGATGGTTATATAACTACATTCGTACGAAGATAGTTATATAACTCAAAATATATGTGTTATCATAAAGGCTTAACCTTTATTTTGATTATTTTCTCAACAAACACATTAAGGCAGCTATATGATGTCCCTTTACTTTCATTTTGGCATTGTACATACCACTAAAAATTATCTCAAAAATATATGTAGAATGATAAATATAACACATAGTTATATATGATGATGAATATATGTTGATTATTTTCTCCACCAACACATTAAGGCAGCTCTATGATGACCCTTTACTTTCATTTTGGCATTGTACATACCACTAAAAATTATCTCAAATATATATATAGAATGATAAATATATC
The DNA here is from genome assembly GCF_030686135.1 of Camelina sativa. NCBI lineage: Eukaryota > Viridiplantae > Streptophyta > Magnoliopsida > Brassicales > Brassicaceae > Camelina > Camelina sativa. The sequence continues at coordinate 17,339,375 of NC_141883.1, forward strand.
AAATAGTTATAAATGATGATGAATATATGTTTTAGTAGTAGAAGGTATTTTTTATATTAGTATTATAAAAATGATAAAGTGAAGTTTGTCAAAACAATGGCAAAGGAGGTGGTCTTTGCACATAAGGTTACTCAGGAAGGGAATCAGTTGAGTGACCCGGTTGAGAGGATGATCTGTTGGAAGCCACCAAGGGATGGGTGGGTGAAGTTGAATACTGATGGGGCGTCACACGGAAATCCGGGGTCTCACTACAGCTGGGAGAGTACTACGTGACATGATGAGGCAATGGTGCGGAGGGTTCGCTTTGAACATCGATATCTACCATGCCCCTTTAGCGGAGTTATGGAGAGTGTACTAAGGCTTACACATTGCTTAGGAACAACGCGTAACAAGACTTGAGCTGGAGATTGACTTGAAGTTAGTTGTTGGATTCTTAACCACAGGGATTGCTGATTCGCACCCCCTGTTGTTCCTGGTACGTCTGTGTCATGACTTACTTTCAAGGGACTTGATAGTCCGCATATCTCACATCTTAGGTTTTCATTGGTTTGCAATGTCTCTAGCCTCTGTGGAACCGCTTGTTCAGGATGATGTTACCGGAACTGCGGTTCCGCGTCAAGCCCCTTTGTAATTTTTTTTTCTCTCTTTTGTCATGAATAAATAGCAAGGAGGTACCTAGTCCTCTACCAAAAAAAAAAATTAGAAGAAAAAAAAAAGATTTTAAAAAATATAGAGTTCAAAAGACATGAACATTTAAACATATACAACTTTCATAAAAGACATAACTTTTGTAATGAAAAGTTTTGATGAAAAACGAGAACAAAATAAGGTGAAAAGATAGAATTCTGAACGACGACATCAAATTAGTAAAAGTATAATAATTTATTTTGATGTCAAAATATAATCAATTAGTTAACACAAAAGAATAATTATTTTAAGTCCTAATTTGTAGAATAAGATTTAGAAGAAAAAAATTTATGTTCCCGGTTAATTAACAAAACGTTCATACATGTTTATTTGTTGTCACCTCGATCATAAGAAAGCGAGGTAAACAATGGAAGCTATCATAAGTGTAAAACAGATGAGACAAAAACACATTGCTGGCGCTGGTGGCATTTCTGGCGCAGGTGGCGGCGGTGATGGCTGCTGTGGAGGCCGTGGAGGCCTTGGAGGAAGACCATGACCATGTTGGCAACCTCCAGCCTGGATTCCACATCGGTAGCAAAAGTGTTGAGAATTGAGTTCTTGATTAAATCTGCAACAAAGAGAAATCAGTCAGTCGAAGAACAAAGAAGAAGAAGCAAAGCAGCAAAGCTCCCGTAAAGAAGAAAACGTTGTCGGAGAAGAGACGACGTGAAGAGAGGAGTCAAGGGAGGAGAAGAAAGTCAACAAACCATTTGGGTTTGTGTTTTGTGAATTGGGCCATCGGTGATGATAAGGCCCATATGAATAAGTGTTTAGTTAAGGTCCAACAAGAAGAGTTGTGATAACTAAAGTAAACCTAGTCATAGTTAGAGTATAAGTGAGTTGTTAAGAGTTGTTGAATGTGTAAGAGTGAATCAAGGAACTAGAGTTCCAATAAGTAGAGTGGCTACTAGTGTGGCTTGTGTAAGAGAGTAGAAGTATGGCCTAAGGTATGGGCATAAGTGTGTGTGTGGCAAGTGGAGAGAAACTACTATATGAATGTGTGCTTGTGTTGTAAGGAAGATATCCAGATCCCAAAATAAAATGTAATCTCTTTGTGTTGTCTCTCTAAGTTCTCAAACACTTTCTTGTTATTCAATGAACAAAACAGAGTGTTCAAAAACAGAGATAGAGAGATGAGAGAAACTGATCTTACAAGTGAGAGTAAGATCCTGAAATGTTAACAAAAAGCTATGCCCACATCTATAAAGAAAATACAATCCTAAATCAGCTTAAAACATTAGAACCAACTTCAAAAGAAAAATGTAATTAAATAGAGATGATACCTGCATTTTACTCGTACGCATCCTTCTTTAATTTCAATCATTTGTTGACACTTTGGGCATTGACGCCACAGTTTCTGATCTGCCAGAGTTTTGATCTTTCTATCGTTTTCTGTAGGATATGGATGCAACCTCTTGTAAACGTCGCAGGACATGTTACTATGCCATGAAACTTTGCAGTTAATGCAAAAAATTTCACCGCATTTGAAGCACAATCTCCTAACTTCAGCTCCTCCGGTCGATTTCGAGAGCTCAGTTTCCGATTAAAGCCGAGCACCTCGGGTTTGGGCAGTAAATTCTCTCTGATACAGGAATAGCGTCCTCTTTGATCCTTTGTTGCCACATCTTTCTTAGTTTAGGTGTCAAAATATTTTCACATCCTTTAAAAGTCAACTTAGACTTGCACCGGAAATAAGGACATCTAACCACACTTCCCTCGACCAGCCTAACCTCTATATGTCGTTTCATACACTCGCAACACAATCGATGACGACATTTATCGACACAAAACATCTCATCAGCGTTAATAGCATCATCTAAACAGATATTGCAAGTTTTTTTTAGTGTAACCTTGGCTTGGTGAGGAGGATCCATAGGCATAGGTATGCTGAATTCAGAAGCTATTGTTTCCCTTGCTAGTTTATAAGCATAACTGATACTAGTTCCCTCCACGAAAATCGGAAAGCTCGATATAAATGCTAATCTGATACGTTGTACATCCATCATTAGCAAGGCAGTTTTGTTATTCTCTGGTATGTATCTTCCCATGACCTACACTCAAAAGGCAAACAAATTAACCCAATCAATGATATTCATATTTTTACTATTTGGTAGACTAGTAAAACAACCAATACTATAATGACATAATTAAACCTCAAAAAAAAACAATGGTCGTTAAAAGAAAACTTACAAATTCGTAAACTGGATAATAATCACAGTAGATTGAGATATGAGTGATCCCCATACTGGCAGCTTCGGTTAGTCCTCTCATCAATGCGATAACCTCAGCCTCCAACACTGTTATTGTGGAGTCATGATGGATTGGTCCTTTCATCTGAAACAAGATATCATCTTTGTTCCCAAATATTGCAACTCCAAATCCGGCCAACGAGTTCTCCTCACTTACCAAACCTTTAAAGTAAAGGGTACATAACTGATCAGGAACGTCGTCGGGGTAATTTTCAGGTGAGGGTCTTGCGGTGCCATCAATACTAGGGTGCTCCGTATGCATCTTTCTTTGTTACACGGTGTTGAGGCGATCGGATTCTAAAGTCTTATAAACGCTTTATGCCAATAAACAATAATCCAAAACGAAAAGGGATTATATCTTTGGATATATTTGTACAACGATTCTAGTTAATAATATCCCGAAAATACAGGGTGCTTAATTTTATTTTATTTTTTTATATAATTATCCGTTAATTGTAAGAGTCATACTTTTTACTAGGAAAATATGTTTGGGATTCAAAAGTTGAATTTGTAATTCATTGTTCAGTTTTCTTGTCGCTCAAGTTTCGATCTACCTTACCAAATTTCTTCTGAGTTAAACATGTATGTAATGAGAATGCCTCAGTAGTTGTTGTTTTGTGCAATATATGTTTGTTTTGTACTCTTTTTATTTTCATGGACACAATTTGGTACTCTGAGTTACTTTTAAAAATACATATGAAAAAACAAAATTCTTAAAAATATCACGTATATTAAATAAGTAGGGAGTACTATGTTAGAGATTTCAAGCAAAACCAAAGATAAGAAGATGAGCTATGAAACAACGATTACTAAGTTAATTCGTCTAACTAAACCTCCAACGCTGTTTGTCTTATGGCTATATAAGTATATTTTTTCATTATCGTCATGAACAATCTACGAAACAAATTATTTTATTCTTTTACGAGTAATGAACACAAAGAAATATTATAAAGACAATAACAACTAAGGAAAGAGTACGAAGACGATAATCCACAAGCATCCTTTCTCGATGGGGGCAACCTCCTTGCTTCCATTCGGCTCCACACGTGTAGCAAAATGAATATCCACATCTACCTCCAATTAACCATGAATATCTAACAAAGCTTGAATGATTTATAATAGAGAATATGATTAGAGAGAATTATATATACCTGCAAGTTACATGGATGCATCCTTCTGAAAGTTCGATCATATGTTGACACTTTTCACATTGACGCCACAATTCTTCATATGCTAGAACTGTTAGCTTCATATCATCTGACATACGATTGGTAGATAATCTCTTGTAATCGTTACACGACAAGTTACTATGCCACGGAACTTTGCAGTTAATGCAAAAGCGCTCCCCGCATCTGAAGCATCTCATAGATTTATCTTCAGTAAATTTAGAGAGCTCGGTTTTTGACATTAAAGCCGAGCACCTCGGGTTTGGGCAATAAAGGCTCTCCGTTAATGGAATTGATTCCTCTAAAATCCTTTGTTTCCACATCACTTTTAGTTTAGATGTCAAAAAATGGACACAACTTCTAAGAGTCAGCTTAGACTCACATTGATAATAAGGACAAGTAGGTATAGTTCCCTTGAGTAGGCTATCTTCAATGTATCGTTTCATGCATTCCACACAGAAATGATGATTGCATAAAACAACATAATACATCTGATCAGCTTTAAAAACATCATCTAAACATATACTGCAACTCTCAGGAACCACAAGTAAACTGATTTCAGAATCTATTGTTTCCATTGCAAATTAATAACAATTAGAAGATGATCCGAGAAAAAAAAAACATCTAAATAGGTTGAATAACCAATATATATATATATAAACGTGTAAATTCTGGTTATGCGTGAGGGCAATTAGTTTGAAAGTAATTGTATAACTTTTTCTCAAATTCAAAATCTTTTTTTTTGGTTGGTGCAAGTATTTAATAGACATTTGTAAATGTAAATAAATATGTATAAACTCTAAAGTAACTGTAATAAAGTATCTTATATATTGTTAATAAAACAGACCTAGATATTATGGTTATAGATATAAATTATAAATTTCTTCTTTATATAAAATAATAAACCATTTCAAATATTAAATTTTAAAAACTTATTCTAGATTATTTAAATAAAATAGCAAAAAAAATATTATTTAAATAATATGTAGATAAAGTAAATAGAGATGTTAAACTAGAAGAAATTGTAATATTTTCAAATTCATATCCAAGAATAGATACAATAATAAATCAACATAAATCATGGAAAATAAATGATCAAAAAATAAAAAATAAAAAAGGTAGAACAAACAAATAAAAGCTCTACAAATTGTTATTTTTGCCGTATGAGTGAACTTGTATCGATTATTCAAAAGTGGGCTTTCCAATGATTTGTCACGGTAATTTTACAAAAGCCACGGACCGTGTTAGTTATGTCATGAACTTAACACATCATCTGGCATGTGGCATGTGGTAAGTTTCTTTTATTTCGTAAACTAGTTAAGGTTGTGGTAGCACCTTGTTCTCCGTTGTGCATTTGATTAGTTATAACTTCATAGGTTGCTAGATCATAGTGTGAAACGTGTATGTGCTAATTGATGTAGCCGCAGATGAAATTTGTTTAATTATACACGGAGTGTTAGGGTTGTTGAGACCTATACGATTGTTGTCAACTGAACAGGGATTTTGCTTTCTGTGTGTCTCTCTCTCTCTCTGTCTCGCTCAGTTTTGGTCACTCGTGTATTTGCTTTAGACGAAATAAAAGGACACGCAAGAATTTAACGAGTTCGGATCCTTTGGAGGAATCCTAAATCTCGCCGGAGAAGATCTCCGGAAAATCCACTAAAAACTTTGCTCTACCGAGCCTTCAACCCATTACATTTTTTCTCTCTACTTCTTTGTCAGGCGCACACTCACTGCAATGGACTCCGTGGTCAGTTTTTTTAAAGAAAAGCTGAAGACACGACTTCGGGACAAACAATAAGCAAACTCTAACTTGAGTCAAGTCCGGGTGTATGTTGCCTGAATTCTTTTTTTATTTTTTTATTTTTTATTTTGTTGCCTGAATTCATTATCTTCTCCATATGCATCAACCTTGAGTGCACGAGTCTGTAACTTGCAGAGTTGAAGTATTAGGTGAGCTTTGAATGTATCCTTGAAACTCTCAGTGACTTCTGATTCTCATCTTAGCGTCATTGGATTTTCCCTTCTCCGGTAACTTCATCTCTTCATCCACCAATTCATTAAACTTTTACATACGGAGAAAACCCCATGTACGATGATGACCTAGCAATTGAAAAATCACTCCATTAAAGAAGCTTATAGGATGTTGTTCTTGATATATTTTTAAAACGTAATTAAAAAAATGTTTATGAAAGATGAGACTCGCCTTTGAAATGTTGACGGCGAATCTCCATAAATATCAAAGAAAATGCTTCCATTGCTGTTGATGTTAGGGTGAAACACCTTTGTCCTAAATCCAACCTACAATAAAACAACACAACACTAGAATAAGGAAAATATACAAAAGCAAAATGCCTAAACTTTATGGTACTTTTGAGAATTCTTCCAATATTAAATACCTTACTGGAGGGAATTGTGAATGGATCTATGCAGGACCCGTAATTGTAGCTTGCCAATGAAACATGTCTTCAGCAACTGGACCTATGATATTAATGCAACTCAATTTTTTTTATTCTTCCACTCAGCTATATATACTAAGATTCGTTATAAAGCATGCTTGTTTACTTGTAATGGAGATCAAATTATATACGTCCGATGTGTAGAGGAAAAGAACAACGCATCTATGTCTTTGGCATGTTCATCTTCAGGTAACACTTTTTTCACGTGGTTTTTTTTCTTGTCTCCGTCCTAGCGTATTTGTTCTATAGCGACTTCAAATAAAGGTTTAAGAACATAAAATAAAACAGGGCATCCTACTCTCTTTAAATAGAGATCGAACCTACTAGAAAACCCTAAGTAAAAAGGAATTTTTTCAAAAAAAAAAAAGTACAAACAAAAGATAAGTATTGGAAAAAAATACTAACGATAAAAAAATTATCAAAAAAAAAAAAAAAATACTAACCATAAAAAAGGCGAATCATGACGATTAATTGAAAAAAAAAAAGTTAAAAGGAAAACTAAGATTAACAACAACCAATAAATTAAAGCTAAAAATAATTAATCACTATCTTATTATATAAAGTATGGTTTCAAAAGTTACTAACTCACCCGATCGTGACATGTATCAATTTTAAAAGTTACTAACTTACCATATCATGACAAGTGTCAATTTTACACAAATCTAAATTTAAAAGAAAAATTTTTTACTAACTCACCAGATCGTAACACGTGTCAATTTTAAAAGTTACTAACTTACCACATCATTACAAGTGTCAACTTTACACAAATTTCTAACTGTAAAAGAAAAATCTTCTTAAAAAATCAAGAAATAAAAAAAAAATTACTAATCATAAAATCTTATTATATAAATTTGGGTTTTCAAAGTTAGCCATTAACAAGATCATGACACGTGTCAAGTATACTGATAAGATGTTGACATGTGTAAAAAATTATTAGTTTTCAAAACAACTAATTAAGATAATAGCATTAAATCTACATAAAATTTACATGTTTATTATATCTAAACAAATTTCCTAAATCAATAAGGAAAATTAACGACCTAATATATTTTTCATTGTACGCTAATTATATTATACGTGTTTTCTTAATTAGATTTTGACATGTATAAACAAAAAAAGAATTCATTAAACATGTATATTTTTATTAATCAATAAATAGGACATAACAAATCTAAAAAGAATAACGTAAGTTATGTAAAAAGAATTATTATTTTTGAAACGTAATAGGACAGCTAATTAGGAAAATAACATTATTTCTACATAAATTTACATGTTTATATCGAAAGCTTTGATCTTTAGGGTTGCAGTTTTTAGAGGTGTGTCCCTTTTGTGTTATTTCTTTATGTACTGACGATGCGAATGGGGTTTCATTCCCGCGTAGGGTTCGTGTGTAATTTGTTTCTTTTACTTTCAATAAATTAAGGAGGCTTTGCCTCCTGTTTCACACCAAAAAAAAAAGCTTTGATCTTTGATTTTTTTTTCTGATATAATTTTGCTTATCTATTGTGGGTTTTTCATCCGTGCAGGTTCTTCAATGGAAGCTATCATATGCAAATGATATGGAATCAAATTATATAAAGCCTGCTAAATTAATCGAGGATGGAGACATTGATGGAGATTCCAAAAGTGATTCTACAGTTAGTAGCGTTATAAGTTTTGAAGATTAGTCGATGGTTGATATTTCTAGTCAAAATCTAGAGTTTTCTCTTATGAATAATGTCAATGATTCTGGTACTAAAACAAAAGCTACTTGATAGAGTAATTGAGAATCGATTTTGAAATTTAAGAAGTTAGAACGGTAAACCGTTTTAAAATTGGTTTCAAACCAGATTTATGTGGATTTTTATCGGATTTGGTTCGTAAACCGTTTAAACTCAGGTATATAGAGAAATATATGAGAACTTTTGAATCGGGTAGACATAAGCTGAGAACTTACGATTCGAGAATATTTTGAGACGAGGTCATAGTTCTAAGTAATTTTGGTATAATGTGATACTTCTGAGGAAATATATGAGAACTTTTGAATCGGGTAGACATAAGTTGAGAACTTACAATTCGAGAATATTTTGAGACGAGGTCATAGTTCTAAGTAATTTTGGTACAGTGCGATACTTCTGAGGAGTAAACAGGTCATGGATCCTTTAAAATATGTCATATTTTTTTTTGTCAACCAAACATTAATTAGAAAAGTATTCCAGAATTGGTGACCCAATTCAGAGGGAAAGAGTTTACAAATGAAATAGATGAACTTAAAGATCTAGACGACCAAGCAAGACAATCCGCTCTCAAATTCGATGAATGAGGAATCTTGGACAGGGAGAAGAGAGGAAAGGCGGCCCGAAGCAGGTGGAAATCGTCAAGGATATTAGAGAAAGTCGGCCAATCTTCAGGAGATTGAATCATCGTAACTAATTCGACGCTGTCCGTCTCAAAGTGCTGACAAACAACTCCATTAGCGAGGAGGCACTCCATTGCCCAAAGTAGAGCCTCCAATTCTGCATGAAGCGGGGAAGGGCTTCGACGAAGACATCTAGCACCCAACAATAAAATCTGATCTTCGCCAACTCCACAGCACCAATCTGATCTAACATATGTCATATTTTGGATTGTTTATGAAGTTTTTATTTTGTATGTCTGAATTATTTAAGACTTATATATACCATCATGATTATAAGTTTCAAATTTTTATTTTTATTATGTTATATTACCTTTTTTTTTGAACAAATATTATGTTATATTACCTTTCTTTCAATTTCTCAATAAAATAATATATTGGGTTGGTCATAAAATCATTGTATTCGAGTAATAATTTCCGTCAGTTGTTCATCCAAAATATCTTTGGAGTAAAAAAATTATGTCACAAAACAATTTTAGTAATTATAAGAACTATAATTATGCCAAAATGAAAGTAAAATAACATAAAATTAGTTTCATTTGTTTAAAAGACATTTTAGGTGGTGATAAAAAACATACTTCAACAATAAAATAATTTTGAGTGTAAGAGCATATTTTTAATGATAAAACATACAATAAAATTGTATGTGGTTATTAATTGTATGTTGTTTTGATGAATTCTTTGCATGTAAAATATTTTGTAATAAGTTGTGAAATGTTCTTGAAAATTTACAATAATAATATTTGTAATGATGAGTATTTGGTAAAAGTTTTGGTGGAGTATAATTTAGCTTTAGATTATTTTAATAATTGTTATAATATATTAAAAATATAAAAATATAAATAAGTGTATGAAGGTAAATACAAATATGACTTTTTCTCTAACTAAAATTATTATTATATTTATTTCAGGAAATATTTTTTTTATATTTTAAAAAAATTATTTAGGGTTTAAGATTTTTCTTTTTTTGACAATTTTAAAACCCGCACATCGTGCGAACCCTTATCTAGTAATAATAATATATTACAATCTTAATAAGTGCTTAATATATTTTCGTAAGTTTATTTTTTTTAAAATAATAACAATTGTAATATTTTAAAATTGTGTTCTAAGTTTCGTACGTAACCCATATTTGTTTAGTTCACTTTTCACAAAGAAAAAGATTTCAGTTTGGTAAGTATGAGTTTTACTCTTCACGGAAAGTGATTTTAACGTATACATATGTTTCACGGCTAAGTGTTTAGCTGTCTTAACGTATAAACATGTTATAGCTCGCTGAGACGAATTGCTTAGTTCTATTCAATTAAAAAAAAAAAAAATCAAAAAAAAATCAGCTTATATGAAATCTAATTTTTGTGTTATTGTCACGGATAAAACAGGTTATAAATTTCTGAAGCAAAGTGTGTATCTTTAGCGACGGTCGGAAGAACAAAGATGTGATGCATAACTGATTTTGCCTTAAAAAGGACATTTTGTAGTATCATGCTGAGAAAGTTTCTATGATTCTCTTTGGATTTTTTTTTTCTTGTTAAGAAAACATCATTTATCATCTTTGGTTGCTCGAGTTACCCGATACACATTTAATCGTGAAGTAGTATATGCAGGGTCGAATCTATAAGGACCAATGGTATACTAAAGATTTATAAGACTTATAAATAGCTAACTAACGCTGTCGAATGTTTGTTGGTTTTCAGGAATATAAATAAAAAATAAAAATAGTTTAACTTATAAGATTAAAACATTGGGTCATAGGATATTTCAGAAATCAATGATCAATGAGAAAAAGAAATATGAAATTCCATAATTAATAACTGTTCTAGAACATGAACACAATAATAAACTAACCCTCTTTCAATACATTAATCAATAAAGTTGACTACTAGTTTGCTAAAATTTCATTTGCAACCTCCTAGCCAAATTTGCATTAGCAAACAAGCTCATTAAGTTTATAATGTGTTCTAACATCAACTTTCGCAGGCTAGACATATATTACTCAATTCACTTTCGTTCAGACATTCTATCCAACAATTTTGAAGGTGTTCTCTTACAAGACAGCTTCTCGAAGCTCTGCTTTCTTTGTCACCCTCGCCGGTGGAATCCCGCAAGCTAATGCAAACTACAGTATGTTCGGGAACATCTCATCCTCTGTTGTCGGGTTACAAAGATATGTATGAGCTCGGTTAGCTTTGTAGAACCGATCCTCCCATTGCATAACCATGCCAAGATGTTGGTTGTTTAGTTTTAGCGAACTCCTTTTGGTTTAAACTCTTGATCTTTTCTTCATGTATTTTGATATGACTCCATACGTCTTCTCTGTCCGTTTCATCAAAGCTTCGATGTGTGATCCAGAAGTGAGTATAATTTTGCTTGAAGTTTCAGATTTCTTTTAACACAATGTAATTTGGTGGAAAGTGACTAACTTTGGTTTTGATGGTTGTATTATGTAGATGCATTGCAAGGTTCTTAAGGGGATTCTCACAAAAATAAATTAAGAAAACATTAAAAAGTAGGAAAGAGATACGAGAATCGAATCTCAAGTGAGAATTTTTGAGAATCCTTTAGAAACTCTTTTGTTCACATGTATGTTATATAATTGGTTCTAGTTTTTGTTTTTATTTAAAATTTCAATAAATAATTTACATAAATTAAAATTATTTAGATACTATTTTTTTAGAGACTTGGTGGTGAATCTTATGTGCACTGCATATCTTCTTATAATTAAAAAAGGAGTACGTTTAGCAAAATTTTCGAAATGTTGGCAGCAATTACCAAAAGAGAAAACATTTATTGAAATTGAAAGGGGCAATTTGGTGATAAAAGAAATTAAATCCAATTATCCGACCCAATAAGCATAAGGTCCGCCTGTTTATCCGTTTGGCAAGTGGAGCTCCGAGATCCTGTAAAAAAAAAAGAATCGATTTAAGAAATAAAACTATTATTTGACCTAAACAACTTTTTTCTCCTTTCGATGGCCGTCTTCCCATATCCCTTTTCATATGTTTATTTTTTTCTTTCTACTTCATCTCTCGAGAATCTCTCCCTCTTACATGTTCTGACGAGTTTGTGGCGGTGATTGTGTGCATATTCCACCGGATGTAAAAGAAGATAGCGGGTGAGAGAAGATCATGGATAAGCTTCCTTCTCGGTTTGTACTAAAATTTATGTCTATGACAACCCGTCCTGTGGACTCCACTAGCTCCTCGCTAGCTGCCCCAACGGACTGTCTGTGGACCCTGCTAGCTCCCCGCTAGCCGTCCCAACGGACTCTAAGCTGGTCCTGCAGGGCATCAATTCTAACCCATTACTGTGGACCGTCCGGATGTTACCACATACTTTAAAAAAATATATATTTAAATTATATAAAAATAGTTATGTATCTATATTAAATATTTATTTTTATTTAATATTTGAAGACCGCGGGCCGACCCGCCAACCCGCGGATATAACCCGCTAAAACCCGCAATCCATTTGGGCTAGGCCTGCAAGGCCCGATTTTTAACGGGCTTAATATTTAGTGTTCATACCCGCCCCGCTGAAGTACTATTTGAGGTAGGCCCATGGGTATAGAGCCCGCTTAACACCTCTAGTTTGTAGATTAGAAGGTAAAAATCAAATTAACCTGATTTTTGTAAGTTTTCTGGTTCAAACTAATTGATACGATTTGATTATTCATGTAGAATCCATTTTATAAAGATTATGTTTTGAGAGGGATAAAGGTAGTATAGTTATACACTACTTTTTTTTTTTTTTTTGTAGTTCGTCTTTTGTGCTTATTTCAAGTTCTTGGCAGAGATTCAGGAAGCATTTGGGCTTTTCGTGATGCCAAACCAGGTCTCATTTGGTAATTTTTTTGTTTCTTTTAATTGAAACTGTTAACTAAACTCTTTGTTTATTTGGTCCCTTATTGTCTCTTCGTTTGGAAACAGAAACCTTGTGATTGACATGAACATCTGGACGGACTTTCAGATGATGTTGGAACTGGATTTACATGGCCAGCCATCTTCTTCAGTACACATTGTGGATCGAGCAACTGATTCGGTCGGCTATGATGAAACAGAAATGACGGGTGTTCTAAAGTAATCATAGCTGACCAGAAATGTTTCTTCTTTGATATTCTGTTTAACTACTTCTTCTTCTTCATTTTGTTGTTCAGTTTGGATCATTGGGTGTATATCTGTTGACGGCTTGATGCATTTTAATATAGACAGAATATTGAGTTTGATTGTTTTAGTATGATTGTTCATGTTTGAGTGTGAAAGTATTTGCAGGATTTTGTTTGAGTGTTAATCATAATCCATTGTAGCTTCTTAACTTATATCTACAACACTAATGACTATTTGTTTTGTGTGTAGCAGTCTTTTAAAACGATTGCTGCCTCACTAATATGGATACACATCTCATTGGGGGATCAGAAGATGGATTGGATCAGAGGATACCAATTTGGTAGTTCAGAAGTGGTTTCGTAACTCTGAGATGTGCATAGCAACGTAAGTAACTCATGTTATCTCTAAATTTATTTCCTAGGCGTTTCATTTGCTCTAACCGATTCAGCTGAATGACCAATAAGTGAGAAATAAAATCAACGGTTGTTCAACTTCCATTCTCATATAAGATTTTTTTGCAACCTCAGGGACACTGGGAACTATATTATCAGAACCAGTACGTTGTAGAGTTTCATACAAGCGCCCAGGTATACAATATAAAAGCAACAGACACATCCCTCGACAAAAAAGGTCACAACTTTTGGCTTGAGCCAATATGACGGTAGAAGCACTAAAAATCTTTAAAAACGTTGAAGCAGGTCATCGCGCTAAGTGGAAGAAGAAGAGGAAATACTCTCCACCTTATGTTTTTATTTTCTTTTGTACCCAACTAACTCTCGACCTTACGTTTATATTTATCATTTAGTTTGTTAAAAATTAAGAAAATATGTTATTTTACATGTTATGTTGTTACATTCATTTGTCTCAAAAAAAAAATGTTAATTCATATCGTTAAATTTTGTTTGTGCAGTCATATTGTTTATATATATTGGTACAAATTATACTGACACGGATGATAGAACTGGTTTTAAATTTTCAACGGTGTGAGTAGGAAGCCATAGGGACATAAATAGGTTTCTCTACTAAGATCTTTCTGTTTTTTTTTTGACGGGTTATGTAATTTGTGTTCCTTTTGCAAATAGCACTAGGATTTTACATAATTAATATATTTAATTAGTTATCATTTTTAAAAATATATGTTCATCTTTTATTTTTAATAATATAGTATAATATTTATATAATACTTTCTGTTTTAAACCAAAAGTGTTATACTACGATGTATCGCATGTTAATTAGTATCCACATTTAGGTCTATCAATTAAACCAAAGTGCGTTAGGCGGATGTGACTGCAGGTTTAAATATTTTGATTAAAAAAATATTTTGTAAATACAACTATAGGATGATTTTCTGCAGGTTAAAGATCTTTAAACCAATCCGTTGCGGGACAGGTCTATAACATATGACAGATTTGAACTATTAAACCAACACTAAAACTATTTTTTTTAATATTTCATATATTATATATTTATGACCATAGTTTGGAATTAATTAAATTATAAATAATACCCATATTTACAAAATATACAAACATGTCAAAGAAAAAACAAATATTTTATTTATACCAGTTCGACTAACATTTTGATAATTAAAAGTATTAAAATATATTTAAAACACAATAAAAATAAATTTTTGACTCGCGGTGTACCGCGGGTTCAATCCTAATTTTATAATATAACCAACAAAGTTGAAAAGAGAGAAAGATCATTCGGAGATATTTTTAATTAATGAAAATATAAATTGTTATCTAAATTTTACTAATATCTCGAAAATTCATTGTCAATTAAAGTTATTAACAACTAAAGTTATTTTATATTAGAAAAGTATATATATAAAGCTCCAAGTATTACTTAACCAATGATATTAGACATAAGTCTTTTAAAAACAATTTAACTAAAAGAAAATGAAATACCTTTATAGTTATCAATATAATAAAACTTGGATGTTTTTCACCAGGATCTGACAATTCAGTATTTTAGAGTCTTCTCAGCTTGACACCTCAGTAAAATCTTCAACTAATAAAAACATTTCAGATAATACAACTCAATGTCAACCTATAATAAATATATTATTTTATTCCATGTCATTTTCTTCTTAAAACATTTTTTCATTCTGTTGGGCTTTGGACTTATAATCATCCATCTAGAACAATAAAAATGACCCAATAAGCTTCATATGAATATCAAGGTGCACTAAAAAATATAATAAAAAACCCGAACTCGAACTCGTTCGAGTTATTTGCTTTATTGATGGAGTGTCTTGAAACTGTACACTAAGTACGTGCATTTGTTGTGAAAGTTTCCGTAGCAATCGTAATCAAAGGCACAAGTAAGTTAAGTCTTCTTCTTTTTTTGTGCACCAAGTTAAGTCTTATAGCTCCATAATTAGATAAGACAAGGACGAGGAATGCCAAATAATTTTAAAAAGCAAAAAGTTGTGAATGGACACCACATTGAGGTTACCTTAATCTCAATATCTCTTGGTGTGTTGAAATCTTGTTTGAAGTTTGGCTTGTAAAAAAACTCGTTGACTTTGAGATCGTTCTCAAGTTGTTCCCCAACCCCAACCGCAACAGCTGTCTGCAAACAAAGGACCAAGAAAAACAAACCCATCAAAAGAACTGATATGAAAAATACATAATAAAAGTTACCAAAGAGATGAGAAACAGACCTCGTAGCACCAGCAGCGGGAAACAAGGCGAGGTTCAGAACCTCCACCACCCAAGACCATGAGAGGAACATTAAAAGATCTTACGAACTGGAGGCAATCACCGTGACCCTTGATTTTCAAGTTGAACCTACCAGGCCAATTATCAGCTAATGAATCAGCACCACACTGAAGAACAGGTCTGAATAGATTACAAAGACTTTTATCCTTGAGGCAATCTTTTAACGGTGCACTCAGAGAATACAACTCTCTCCTGTCTCTGTATCCGTATCTTGGGAAAAACGTGAAAGTGTCTGAATCAGTGTGGAAAGAAACAGTCATAACTCTATCAGTATCGTAAAATGCTTCTTCCACTCCATCCCCACGGCGATAGCCAATATCTATGTACAGAACTCTCTGTCAACAACAAAATTCAGAAAAGCAAACATCAAGATTCTGAATAACGATGCATCAAAGATTCATGAATCAACGCCTAAATCTTAACTAGAGGTGTCAATTGGGCGGACTGTCCATAGACACACGCCCATGTCCAAATATATATGGGCGGATCATGGTCAGACCAAAAACTAAATGGTCTATATGGGCATATGACCATTTTTCTCTATATACCATATGGGATTAACCATAGGAACAATGGATATGCCCACTTACCAAAACTGACATATTTTTATGAGAAAATACATTTACAACTAAATAATTCTAAATTATTATATTTTACATTTATATTTTTTTTTCATGAAATACATTTATAAAATTTTGTTTTTATAAAATATATAAATTATTGTATTGGCGGAAAAATGATTTTACGGTTTTGGCAGGAAAACGCAATTCTGCAATTTTCCGCCAAATTCATGATTTCACGGTTTTGGCGGAGAAAAAGCAATTTCACGGTTTTGGCTGGAAACACACAATTTTACGGTTTTGACGGACACACACAATTTACGGTTTTGGCGGAAAAACACAATTTTACAATTTTGGCAGAAAAATGTAATTTTACGGTTTTGGCGGAAAAATATAAGTTTACGGTTTTGGCTGGAAAATATAAGTTTACGGTTTAAAAAAAAATCAGATTTTATAAAAGAAACAACAAAATAAAATTCAAATTTTATAAAAGAAAATAACAAAAATAAAACTCAGATATTATAAAAAATGGTGACTATATAAGGTGAGTGTCTTGATAACAATTTACACTTTACACTAACAAAAAACTTGGATCAATGAATTTGGATTTTGTAGATTCATAGTGGAAGATATAACACTCGACTTGGTCTTTCTATCTCTTATTAATTTTATGTCTAGGCAGCTTCTTGGCAATGGTTTCAAACTTTTCAAGAAAATCATTTTCAGTTTATTATTCTTTTTATGTGCAAAGTACTTTCAGTTTATTTAGTTCATAAAAACCTACTTTGTCCAATTGCTTTATGTGATAATGTTGTGGTGATTATTTGAATATTTACATACTATTGGTTATGTGGCTAAATCTACTATATACTCAGATACTTGAAATTATGTATTCTACTGCTAAAACTAATGAAATCTGCCAAATTAAATGAGCTCTATAGCGAACAAGGAATAGTGAAAAAAAAAACACAAGGATGACAAAAGAGAAAGAGACTCAGAATGACTCTCTACCTAGCAAAAGAGATGTTCTTAAGATTGAGAAAAACGATTGTGTAGATGAAAAAAATAAAAATGATAAAAGTTATGAATTGGAATCTCAGATCTCATGTATTGAATTAAACTGCTATCTCATATTATTTATGTTAGCAACTTGGACCGCTATCAAATTCTCAAAAATGATGAACCGACTATTGAAATTACATGTCCTTATTTTGTTGTTTTATCTAGATTATATTCTCGGTCAGTTGTTCCTCTGCTTTTTAAAAATAATAACAATGTTGTTTATCTATTTTATTTAAGATTGTTTGATTAGAATAATAAGAAAATATTATGAAAAATATAAATAATAAGGAAAAACTGATAAGAATTTGCACTATAATTTTGATACTTGATATCAAACAACTTATATTAAATTATGTTTTAAAAAAAAATCAAATTATATTTTTTATTAAATAAAAGAATTCTAAAATAATCCTACGGCATAGCGCGGGTATAAGCTTAGAAGAAAACATAAAAATAATAATGGTGCTCTAATGCATTGTGACACAAGAAAAAAAATTGATTTTAGTCTACAATTTCATTACAATTAAAAAACCCAACAACAAATAATAACAAAAAACTAAAAACAAAAATATTACCAATGATCATTGTCCACATATATGTTAATAATGATTTTTATTATAAAAATCATCCTATAAATAATAAAAATAAAAACAAAACAAAAACAACCCGCGGGCGGGTACTATCCAAGTTAACTTAAATTTTATAAAGTTGCTTATAATTTACAATTATTTTAACCAATAAAAATAAAATACACATAATTTAAAACATACTCCCTCTGAATTAGAATAGATGATGTTTTAGTATTTTCACATAGATTAAGAAAAACATTTAATGTTTAGCTATAAATGCATTATTTATTTCTAACAACACATTTTTATAATTATTAACCAATAGAAATCTATTAAACTTTTAAATTTTCATTTAATGATTCTAGAAATTTACAATTTCTTAGCATTAATTGAGAAAAAATATACAGAAAATTAATCTTTGTGATACAAGAAAAAATCCTAGAAAATCATCCTTTATGATATGGAGGTAGTATTTGTCAAAAGAAGTTAATACTTTTAATAAATTGTTATAAGAAAATGGTGATTTACGAGAAACTAATATAAAAAGTGGAAAAAAATGGGAAAAGAAAAGAGAAAACAGAGAGTTTTGCTAAAATTAGGCTAACTAGTTAACAGACAAAGAAGAAAACCAAATAAAATCCAAATACACCAAAAGAAAACCAAGTTAAGATGTGATCATTGTAAAAATTTCAACAACTGTATTAGTGACGATAAACAAAACAGCCTCATTCAACCTCTTCTTCTTCGCTTCCTCTCCTCTCTGTCGCTTTCATCCAAACTAGAAGATGATGAATCAGAAGAACATGAGTCAGACTCAGAACCAGAATCAGAGGAGGATGAGCCCGACTCTGACTCAGAATCAGACTCGGAACCAAAACTGTCAGACTCAGATTCTGATTCCGCAACTTCCACCTATTGTTGCATGGTCTTCAGATACTCTCTAAGATTCTCAGTGATACCACTAAGACCAATGGAGGTAAAGAAACTAATTGAAAACCTCACGTTCTCTTGATTATCTTTGGGGAAGATAGATTCAAGTGAGTCCTGCATTGCTAAATCCTGAAGCCTCTCATTAAGCAACCTAATCCCCAAGAGTTCTGACAATTCCTCAAAAAGGAACTTAAGGAAGATACGAGATGAAGAGGTTGTGTCCTCCTTAGTTAACCTAATGTAGGAAAACACATGCCATGGGATTGCTTGTGTCGCAAGTAAATGGCCAAAAAACTTAGCAACGTTACGCAACTTGTTAGTCTCGAGACGGTGGATCATCAAATACTGCTGAACAAAACATTTCTCAAAACCCTTTTGATAAACTTTGCTGATCATACAGAAACGCTGACCCAAGGAACCGTAGTAACGAAGATAAATTCTCTCCTGAGAGCAGCATTTAAGAAGCATTATGCATAGTTCCATCTCTTGACCTGGTTCAAGTTTAATTCTAAGTAACTTGTGACCTGCTTCCTCCAAATCAACACTGGACATAATGGTCTGGTATATCATCCTCCTAAGATTGACAAGATTAGTCTCCTTCTTTTCTCTTATTTGCATTTCTTCTTCATCAAATTTATCATCTTCGTCCTCTGAACTAGCATCAGAGCCATCTTCTTCCTCACCAAGTAACTCCTTCTTGTGTTCCTCGTACTTCTTTTGGTTCTTGAGGAAGTCAGGATCAGGTTTGAAAACATCAAGAGAGGTTTCAGGATCTGTTTCTTGATATAGAGACACATAATGCGAGTATTGTTCTTCTACGAGATCTAACTCAGGACGAATAGCGGGAGTTTTTGGAAATTTGGCAAAGTAGAGCCCTTCAATCAGGTACTGAACTCTCTTATCAATCTCTCCTTCATGTAATATACTAAGAAACCGCTTAAAAATCTCATTCAGTCCTTTCCGTGTAACGTCCTGAAGCCTTGCGCCACACTCTTTCACAAACACAACAGCCAGTTCGACATTGTCATCAGTCAGGTTACCAAGAAGTAGAGTGACTAATTTAAGTGCGATGATCTCCTTAGCAACTTGCTGGTTTACTAGATGTGCTATAAACTTAACAGCAGCAAGAATCTGACGCTTGTCGTTACAAGCATACGCTCTCATTAGCTGCAAAACAACCCTTTTCAATAGAAGTAGACCAACTTGAGGGAACTTGGAGTTAACAACAGCGACTAAAGCTGCAAAGACGTCAGTGAATTCAGGAGAAGCCATTTGAGACTTGATACAAGAACGGCAGAAGAGTCCTATTCCTCTGATGAGATTTTCAGAAAACAATTCAGGGATTACGTTCTCGATGTTTCTTACATTAACCTTATTCACAATCCCATTAATACTTTTACGAAGAGCGTCCCATGTAAGTCGTTGGTACTCTACGCTGCTCTTATCTTCAACCTCCTTCATCTTACTTTCTTGCTTGAACGGTGGAACATAAACTCCTCCTGTTTTTCCCATAGCCCTAGCATTGCTATCAGCCGATGGATTGAGTTCTGGCACGTTGGGCTTTGCAACTTCACTCTTTGCTTCCCTTTCACGGCGCTTGTCTCTGTCTCTGTCTTCTTTTCCTATCTCTCTTTCTATCTCTCTCCTCTTCATCAGAGGAACTATCATGCCTACCCATAGACGAATAGATACAAAAGTAAGAACCTTTCTCGTTTAACTTTGAAAGCCCTAACCTATATATCTAACGATATATAGCATGCAAGAACACTAATGAGGTTGTGGTCGTCGCAAAGACTGAATCAATCGGCAAGCAAAAGTGGTAGTGAGTTGAAGGAAAGGTTTGAGAAGAAAGTTCTCTTTAAATAGAGATCCAAAACCAAAAGCAACGAGGAATTGGAATAAAGAAAACCTGAACCATAAAGAAAAAGAAAACACCTGAACACGGATTCCAAACAACTAGTCTACGGTCTTCGGTAACGCATACCAATAAACCATCACAGTGAAAGGCGTTATGTACATCGACTTGTTCCGAGAGATGATCTTTTAAGCTGAATTGACATGTTATCTGTGCAGATGGTTTAACGTTTCCATGAAGATCAAGACTTACTAAATTAACCCTAGAATCAGCTAACATGAGAACCATAGAGGAGGGCTTTGGAGCATTAGCAGAGTGCTTCTTAGCAAGTATCGAATATTTGACCAGACCGTTCCATCTTTTCGATGTTGATCGTAACCGTGCTAGAGATATAGCCGGAACTCTAGAAAGAATCTCGAATAGCAAATCATCCGGAAGATATACCGTGCTTTTCCCCTCGTACCTCTTCATCATCTAATCTTTAGAGTCGACTGCGCTTTCTTTCAGATAACTTGGGATGAAACTATAACCTAAAATTTTGAAGTTAAAAGTTCAGATTTCGTCTGACCTAAATCAAGAAGAGAATCAAAACGATTGTGGGTAAAATTCTAGATGGGCCAAGTGTGGGCCGAAAGAGTCGATTTCGAACTCATAATGAGTTGTGCTAAAGTTAGGTTCATGAACTAGTGTTTCAAGACTTCTAGTGCAAGCTGATTTCTAGTCACCAGAACAGAACAGACATTGACATTACCAAACAAGCCAAACACAAAAGATTTAAAGCCTTTAGTCATAAGGAAAGAAAATTACAGTAAAACCTCTATAAATTAATAAAGGGTTTGTTCGTTTGGTTGATGCAGGCGGTTGCGGTTGCAGCAGCGACAGCGACTGCATTTACGTTTTTAACCGCTGAATCGAAACAACGTTTAAAAATGTTAGACGCAGTTGCCGCAGCGTCATAACGCAAGTACCTGCGGCAAACAAACGAACAACTATATTTGCGTCTGCCTTAACCGCTGGTACCTGCGGCAGCGAAACGAAAAAACCCAAAGTCGGGACCATGAAATTTTATTAATTTATAGAAGTTTTAATTTATCGATAAATTATATTTTTTCATTTTCATAATTTTGAAAAATTTCTATTACAAAATAAGATACTTTTGTTATGATTCACATTTTTATCAAATTTTCTTTATTTATAATTTTGGCTATCGTAATAGAATTGATGCTAAGAGGGGGTATTGAATTTGACATTCTAAAGGATTTTAGAGTATTCTTAAAATCTTTTGTTATTCAATTGAAGATTTTTAAAAATCTTCTGAAATCCTATGTTATTCAACTTAAGATTTATGTAAAATCCTTTAAAATAATATAGAATCCTTTAAAACTTGCTACTTTAGAGGCTGTTATTGGAGATGTGATTTCTAAATTCATATGGAATTGTAAATTCTAAAAATCAAAACACATGGATTTTGAAATAACATGTTTTATCCTTAGATTTAAATCCTTCTATTTTACACTTTCAAATCCATTTAAAACATAATGTGGATTTTGAAATCCAAAAACAAATCATTAAATAAATAACATGAAATTTTAACAAGTATTTGTAAATTATAGAACCAATAACACATAATTTTGATAAGTATTTTAAAATCAATGATTGAATAACACATGATTTTTGCTTGGATTTCCAAATCCATTAAAATCATGGAACCAATGACTTTTTTTTGTTTTTTAGTTGAAAAGTATGACAATCAAAATCATACCTATAGAGGTGGAATTTTGAAAGATTTCAGAGAAAAAAAAAGACTGAAGATCTTGAAGCCAAAAACCCCCGCCAATCATCAACCACCTTCTCCACCAGTCTCAGCCTGAGCCGTCAAGTTTTTTGGGTTTGCCGCAGCATCACCAGAGGCAGAGTAAAGGGATAATAAATTCTATTGGTTTTGATCAGTTTCTGGGTTTGAGCTCATGGAGAGTTCGATCAGATTATTGTTTGGACACAAAAAAAAAACATCACCGTTAATCCAACTATTGATCAGTTTCTGGGTTTAAGTTTTACACGAACTGAGGACATAGCTCCAACTATTGATCTGATTTTCTTTTGGTATTGTGTTGTAAAATATTATAAAATCACCCAAAGTTTAATAGTCAAATCCAATAGAATCACATTTCATTTTTTTTTCTTAAAATAGAAAAACTCTAAAACACAATCAAATCTCCTAAAAACTTACTAAATCTTTCAAAATTCTAAAATATTAAAATCCTACCAAATCTTTAAAACATCAAGTTGAATACCCCCTCTAATAGTTTACTTAATTATTCAGATGAAAATGATAAATGTTAGAAGTTTAGAGTTTAGAAGAAATTGCTAGTACTATCCGTAATGATGAAGTTGAATAAGATATTGAGGTGCCTTTAGAACTAGTTACATGTAAAAAAACAATTATCGCATCTAGTACTCTCGACAATTGTTGTATGCGATTTGAGAAGACAACACCAAAAGTTTTTAATACAATGAAAAAAATTAGAGATGAGTTCTAACTAGAATGCAAATTCAAGAATACACAAACAATAATAGAGCCATAATTTCACTAAATTTATATATATATATATATATATATATTATTTAGTTTATATCATTATTAATTTATGATATTGTTGGGATCATATTTTGATATAGGATTTATAAAAAAATTATTATCTTATTATTTTATCGAATTGTGTCATTTTTTACTTTAGCCCAACTCAGGATCAGAAAATTTTATTAATTTATATTTTTTTTTACAACAAATTTTATTAATTTATAGCGAATATTAATTTAAAGAGTATTAATTTATAGAGATTGTAGCGTAAAATTAAAATAACAAGTTACAATAGTAAAAAAAGTCAATACACTTAGCCGTCAGACCGTCTGCCATTTAATTTGAGCCAACAGATTCCATTGGACTCTCACAACCTTCTCTATCAAACTCATCCATCTGATCCGATCTACCATTTTGCTCAGCATCCTCAACGTTCAAAACAATCCTACGTCTATATTCATCCATTGATCCCAATAAAAAATTAGTAACATCTTTATCATCCAAGACATACATACGATGGTCTCAGTCTCTTAGCATTTATATCCTCCAGTGGAATGTATCTAAGTTTTAGATTCCATGTCCTGGGAGCTTTAATCTTGTTGCATATTCTATCAATCAACTCAGAATAAGTGACCTCCTCTATAGATTTCTTCTTCATGAAGTTAGAATATAGATTACGGAAATAAATTGAGTTTTTAATGTAGTTGGAGTGAAATGTTTTAGTGAACGTAAGGTGTTCGACGAAATGCCTTAGAGAGTTGTTTATCTTAGTATAATTCAGTAGTGTTTGTGTTTAGCGTGAACAATCTTTTTTTTTTTGAATGATGAGTTCAATCGTAATAACTGTTTTGAGTTCATTCACCAGATTCATCTAACTCGTGGCGCTGCTCATTAGATTTAGCAGAAGTAACATACACATGCTTGTTTTTGTTCGGAAGATTTATGAAAGGTTGATTTTTTATTCTGTGTGTAGAGAGAGATAGAGAGACCCTTCTCCATGGCGCCAAGGTGGAAATGGAAAGGTGCTGAGGCAAAAGCACTTGCAGAACCTGTTTCAGAAACAGTCTCAGAGCTTCAATCTTCTTTGGCCCAAACAGAGGCTTCAGGCTTCCTCTCAAGTTGTAATGTACTTCTATTGGTTGAGGTTGAGCAAGCTGAGCTTTTGGACCGTTGTTGTTTCGGTAAACTTGTTGTTAGTAGCGAGAAAGATAAGAGATGGATTCAGTTATCTTTTGAAGAAGCTTTCTTTTTGTTCTACAAACTCAACTGCATCAAGATCTCTCCTCACGGTCGTTCCCTAGAAGACGAGGTAGATCTATGGCGATCAATGAGATCCTTTAAGCCGAATTTTGCGATCTTGTACAAGGCTTATTCGCATCTTAGATTAAAGAACTGGATTGTGAGATCAGGGTTACAATATGGAGTTGATTTCGTGGTCTATAGACATCATCCATCTCTTGTCCACTCTGAATACGCTGTTCTTGTTCAGTCCATTGGAGAGAATGACGGGTTAAAGGCGTGGTCCGATGTTCATTGCAGTGTTCGCCTAACTGGAAGCGTCGCGAAAACATTGTTGTTTCTTTACGTTAATGGACAAGTCAATACAGAGAACATGAACCTGCCTTTTTGTTTAGAAGACTACACAGTGGAAGAGCTAACAATTCGTAGATGGAGTCCTGAACTTTGCCGTGAAGATGAAACCAGAACATGATTATGCTTATGAGTTAAACAGTTGTGTTGTAATACTCATTTTTAGAGGAAGATATAAAAACAGACTAGAAGTTCTGATTCCAACATAAATAATATACAAACACAAAAAAAATGTGTTACATACCAAAAACAAACTCAAAAAGGTACTAAAAACTTTACCGCAAGAGCCAGTGACAACATAAATCAAAGCTTCCATAATATATTTGTTCTAATGAACTACATACCAAACTTTGATCAAAGATGGAAATGACTAGGATGTGATTTTGTCATCCTTGCTTCACCGGCAGGCTCATCGTTATCCATCCTCTTGACATTCCTATAAGCCGCATAAGCTATCACGTAGAAGATAACGAGCATGATTAGCACCACGATGTTGATCACTGATACTTTTCTCCAGCTCTTCTTCAAACTCCCAAGAACACCAGCTTTACAAGAGCTACACTGATAACAGAGCATGCTCTGGTCGTTGCTCCACAGCATACAGTCCGGGTTAGGTCCTATCATCCCTCCTCTCGTGTCCCACCCCGTCTCATTCACATATGAAAAACCACAATCTGTTGGTGGCTTGCAACAGCCGGACTGCAACATAACAACAATTACATATCATAAAGACATAAACTGCAATATACTAATAATTATTTTTCTATAATTCATTACAAAACAAAGCTCAAGTCGTATGCATAACCTACTACCATAAAGCATTATGATCATGTATCAAAGTATAGCTCGATAGGCTCATATAATTTATATGACAAAATAAGGACTTGAACAACTACACTTTCATACGTTCCATGCATCTTCATCATGGTTTTAGTTACTCACGTGTAAAGCTGGGAATATGAGCACAAATATGTCTACTTTAATAAACAAAAATATTCAAAAATACAACAAAGCAATAATTATTCCCCAAAAAGTTGAATACTTTTTTGAGTCGCTCCAAAAGCTTATAATAAATTTTAACATATAAAAACAAAAACAAAAAACTGCAATGGCCAGAAATAAATTGCAGAGATATATCTCTCTGGCAAATAAGAATCGAAGCCTAGACAAACAAATCATTATTCAAGGAATCATACCTTTTTTACATGTTCAAATTTGTTTCATATATGGCTTCTACAACAACAATCAATCAGGTCGAATAAATTTATAAAATAAAAATTGTCTCAGTTTGTTATTATTATTTTTTTGCTGGAGTAAGCTGGAGACAAAGCTAAATCAGATCTAGACTCAATCACTCATAGATAGTCAACTAAGTTTATTATAAAAAAAGTTAACACAAAGTTTCTTCAGTTTGAAAAAAATAAAAGATAATAATTATCTTTTTCAATAATTGAGTCTCTCCTCATATGGGTCTTGAACACATGGAGGACCAAAAATTTTAATTTCAAGAAATTAACACCTCAAAGCTTGTGTCCAAAAAAAAAAAAAACTAATAGCCAGAGACCTTTCTTAAAATTTCTGTATCTGAATATCCCAGAATCCAAGATTAAACAAAGAACATCACTAGATTTGATTCTAAAATAACCAAGTAACATATATATGTATTATAAAAAGTTACCTCAACAGGACTAAGTCTTCTAAGGAAGAACATATCAGCTGTTTCAGGTACACCGTTAAAGTTCCTTCCGATCTTCCTGCAAGCACCAGAATCTCTAAGACAAGAACTGATTTTGCCCCAGTAACCATCATCCGAGACTCGATCTTTCAACCAACCAGAGTAATCTTGAATATAGTAGTCAAGATAGCCCCGGTTAAGCACGGTTCGACCAGATCCTTTATCGGTAACCGCGTAAGCAAAGATGATGAAACCTATGAGGGCGGCTATGATGAGGAGCATGACGACTAGGTATAGCCACATGAGGAACTTATTACGGTAACAAGCTCCAGCGAACCCGGCTAAAGAAACGACCATGATTGAGATTCCGATGACTATGAGTGGCCACTGGAGGAATCTTAAACAGTCGGTGGAGTTAGCTCGGCTGCTCAGCCATATTCCACCGCCGAGGATTGGGATCGAGAGGAGGAAGGTGAGGAAGTTGACTAGACCTATGAGATGGTTGCTTGTTCTCATAGCTTTTGATGATTCTTAGGTTTAGGTTTTCTTGAGCTTTCTTGAGCTTTCTTGAGCTTTCTTGAGCTTTTTTTCTTGTGCAAAAAGACTGTAAAATGCAGAGAGGCGTTAAAGAAGAGGATGGTGTTGAAGATGATGAAGACATAATGGGTTTACATATCTGCACATGGTTTGACACGTGTCAGTACAGTTTATTTTTGCTATTGGGTAGTGTGTTATTGTCATTTGATTAGTACATTATAATATTGTTGTTTACCTAAAAAAAATGAGAAAATTTTGTTTCTTTATTTGTCGTGACGCAGATATTTGATATATATAATTTGTGTGCGATTTTTTTTTTTTTTTTTGGTTTTACAAAGAAAACAGTTTCAAGGCCACCACCATGACAAAAACAAACGATCTTTATAGTATCTTTATGATATTGATAACTAAGCTAAGCTACATATATATGAAGTTAAAGTGATACGTTTTTACGTAATAATTAGGCTTTGAAAGTTAACTAGGCTAAGACGGATTAGATTTTGAACGTTTGGGATCCACATATTTCTATTAGTTACCATGTCGGTAGTTCAGTGATGATATTTTAATTTTGAAGATATTATATTTGTAATTACTGTATTAATCCACATATACGTGATGTTGAACATTTTACTCATGGTGATGAAGTCATATTCATCACTTGAGTTGTTGTTGGTGTGCTAGTATTTTCTACATACATATCTTGAGCTGAACCAATAAAATATTAAAGACCGCTTTCTTAAATGGTCTTCTAATTATGATCATAAAACAGGTAGAGAGTTTCAAAGAAAGAAGTAAAAACAAAAGTTATTAGGCTTGTCTATTGTAAAGGTTGTTGTATTAGGCTAATCTGTTGTGGTAAAATAAGTGAGTTGAAAAAAATAATAATAATTTGATTGGAGATTTTTTTTTTCAGTTAAACATTTTCATCATATAATAGAAGGATAGAATACAGGGCTGGAATACGGTTTTGATATCCTAAAGCCGGCGAAAAACAGAAATATCCCTCGAAACTTAAGCCCCATACACAGGAAACACAAATTAAAACAACAAAGCCAAGAGAAAAACTCTAACAAGATACCTCGAACAAAGTAAGCAAAGAAAACGAATCTAATTCCTACCCACCTAATCTTTACCGAGAATCTACATCTAGGACTTTGCATCCCCACAAAAGACATTGCTACAAGAGGTTAGCCTTACAAGAACAGACAAGGAACAGACCACGGAAGAAGACTTAATTATTTTCTAAACTAAAGCGGTGGTAAGAGACTTAGTTTAAAGATTCAGCGAACATAGAGGAGGTAAGCGAAAGCTATCCTAAGCTAGACAAAGACCTGGCCGTAACTTCCTCGAGATCAAGAGCTAAACTATGACTACAACCTTGACAACAAAACAAAAGTCATAAACTAGACTGCAACCAGGAAGACAGTAGAGACGAGGGAGATACGGAAGTTAACAAGGAATTATTCTGATGTTGCACAGATTCATCGAGGTAAGAAGAAAAACGAGCCGTCGAAAAGGAACGCCAAAACCTCCACGGGAGGCAATGACTCAAGGAAATGAACCACCGGTCATAGCAGAAGCTAGCCGAGACTCCACTTCAAGGCTAAGGAGCTGAAACAACAAACCATAGCACACCATCGACCACCAGAATCAGCAGATCTGAATCCCACGACCAAATCTCATCAGATCTGAACATTGAAAATAACTTACTCACCAACGTCGAAAGCTTCCACACTTCCTAGGAAAAGACAGAATTGAAAAACTAAGCAATAAATCGACGGAAATGACCGACGCCGGCGCTAACTGAGCCGCCACGCGCCGGTCACAAACTTGACGGCCGCTTTGTGTTGTTAAGCGAGAGAGAAAATTTTAGGTCGAGGAGGAGAGAGGGGTGACTATGCGAGTTGATTGGAGATAGTCATGTGTATATTTTACTGTATATATATGGTAATTGCAGCTATGCATATGCGTAACAAGGCTTGAATTTTACTCTATATATATGGTAATTGCAGCTATGATTGGCTTGAATTTCCTATATTTATAATTATAGTAACTTCGAATTTCATATTTACAACAAAAAAATCAGTTCTTTATTCATAATAAATTTATTTTTAAGAATTGTTTCATATATTTTATTAACTTACCTATTCTATCAAATATATTGTCCCATATTTATAATGACATTCATGTTTTTTAAGACACTAAAATTTAATTAGTTGCAATTCTTTATTTGTACTTATATTGACATTTTTGTCACTTCTATAATATTTGTAGCATTGCAACGAATGATTAATAACAAATAAAAATATAATAAATACTAAAGATATATAAATATTTAATTATTGCATTTATGTAACTCTTATATAGTTGATGTAACTTCTATGACAATGAAATATGAATTGATATAAAGATTAGTGCATTAACTACTACCCAATTAAATAATAAAATTAGTATATGTTTTTAACTACAATTTTCTAATAAATAGTAATACACACGCTAACTTTTATATCTTAAATCTCATATAATTTTGTAAATTCTATATCTTTTAGTATTTATCTAACATAATCTTACTGTATTCCAATATATATGTAGCATGTGGTATCTATTTTAACATTTTTGGAGTACATTTTTGTGTCATTATTTTTTGCAACGGATCGGGTTTTTAAAGAATTATAAATCGATTATGGAAATCGGATCTTGCTATAATATATGGGCGAGATTCATTCCTAAAATCTATCACTAATTAAGTAGAAATATAGCACTATTAAATAGAAATTCCAACATTCATATAATATAGGAACTAATTAAATACAGTAATATTTTAGGCAACATATAATTACGATAGAAAAATTGCAAACATATTTTGGTAAATTCTTATATGTATTACGCTGTATACGTGTATATGTATAGCGTGGATGATGAAATTAAATAAATCAAATCCTAACTAGAATCAAGATAAGGATATACATTAACATTATTTCCTAAATCAAAACAAACAAAATCGTAAAAATATACTATAGTTTATGCATCGTAAAACGTTAACATTATAGTTTTTGTATATCTCACCATTACTATATAATAAATCTTAACATATTAAAATTTATTAGATGTAAGCTATGTACTGGGATTCTTTAATTTAATTTGTGCAATATATTTTTTTTTCTTTTTGCACTCCAAATAATATATTAAGACCATTTACATAAAGAAATTAATAACATTGGATATCTCTAAATGTATTGTACTTCAACATATATTAAATACAAATAATATTACTTACAATCATAAATAAAATTTGAGTTTTTTAAAAATGATTGACTATGAACCAAAGAAATAGTAAATAAAATCACATTTAAATAAATATAGATAACAAATTCAGCACTATAACAATTATATATATAGCTCTGCTCAATTGTAAACTTTATCCACAATTTTCATTTATCTATACAATCTCCTATATATATTCATAAATATATATAGTTAGTTTGATCAAAAATACAAAAAATATAAAATGTATATATAGCAAAGGAAAATATGTAATTATTACAAAACTACAACATAACTATGCCAATTTCCATAAATTAAAGGTGCAAGAATAATTTAGTAAAAGAAGAAAAAAAACAATTGCCTCGTGGTGTACCACGGGGTAGATCCTAGTTATGTTTATAAGAAGTTCAACAGGTCTGTATCATATAAATATGTAAAAACTTATATGATATATGGTATTTTTGTTTTAAAATATGATGAAATATTTAATCTTTTTATCATCTAAATTGTTTTCGTTATAAACTTTTTTTTGGGATATTAGTACTGCATATATCATAGATTCCTATATTCTATATCATCTTAATATATGTAGTGTATTTCCTATTTTGCTTTTATATTTGTGTTCATTTTAAAATAAACAATTCAAATGATGTATTATCACTTACTTATTAATATTATTAATATTTTTTAATTTCTATTCACTTATTAATATTGCTCTAATCATGTATCATTTATCAGTATATAGTATTAGATGTTATTATAATAGTTTATATCACATAAGTATCTTTCCAATCTTGTACAAAAAATTTCAAATGTTTTCCTCAATTATTGTTCTAAAGTTTTATTAGTTCACTCAATAGTCTTTCCACTATCCAACAAACGCAATAAAACTAACATATTAGTTTTTATATTATTTAGATTCAATTATGAAGATAAATATTATCCGAGATGATTAATCCAAATCTAAAGATGCTCTTTTGAGATGATTGATGAAGTTATATATTAAAATCATATAGAGAAATGATTCAATTGTACCAATATATGTGAGACGAAAACCTAACTTTTCTATATTTACAACTCACAATTTTTTTTAAATAAATTAAACAGATAAAAAAACTCATGACAAAAGAAAAACTCCACATTCAAACTGAAAACATCGCATGCCCCCGAGACACAGAATAATCGACAAAAACTCCACAAACTGAAAACTTCTCAGACCAAGAAACACAAGACAAAAAAAAATCGACAAAAATGTTAAAATACCCTTTTTAGAGAGTAGAGATTTCAATGCCACCAAAACCATCTAAAGATTTGTATCCGTCTAAAAGTTGCCCTGTGAAAGTAAATAGTCCTTTTGTATATTACATTATATATATATATATATATATATATTTGCTTTGAATTCGATACTACATTTTTCGTAGTCATCAAAAGGGAATTTTAGCTTTGAATATGAGATTACATTTTAGCTTAATGTATTAGAGTTTTTATTATTGTAGGGGGCTTGGGATGTTGAGAACAATCCTATCCCTGCCAACAATACATTGTCAGATAAAAGAGACGATAGCGATATTGCGCTTGTAAAATACTTGTTAAAGTATTGTCTGGACTACATCTCTCTCCAGCAAAGTAATACACAAGAATTTTACATTACTTATAAAAATGATACTCACATGGTTGATGCAAATAATTAACATCGATTTATTATCAAATGACGCAAAGTTTTTTTTTTTGTATCAATTATTATAATCGATATTAATAATGTGTCAATTACCAACATATGATTATATATTTTTTATCAATTTGTAAAAGTGATTTTACTATTTGTGTCGGTTATAATAATTGATGTCAAATATTTATATCACTTATAAATAACTGATGTTAACATCATTAATTTGTAAAATAATAATTTTTAGATTAATAAAATACCTCCTTTTAAAGGTTAAGAATTGAATGAGATTTGGAAAACGAATATGGGCGTAGAAGAAGGTTTGTGGGTAAGGAAAAAAGAAATAATTGTTTAATTTTGAGGAAAAAATCAGAATTAATAAATGATTATTTATTTATGGTAACAATAAAAATTTAGTGTCAACTATAATAATAAATTCCAATTATTGTTTTTAATAATTAAAATAATTAAAATTAGCATCACATTTAATTGATGTAAATTTTTGTATTATTTTAAAAGTGATGTCAGTAAAATTAAATGAATATATCGTTTATTTTAATTGATGTAAATGCAAATTTTATATCAGTTCTTCTAAGTGATGCAAACTAATACAAATTTGTTTTAATTTGATTGAACTGACACTAAAAAAAATAATTAACATATCATATATTACAATTGATGTTAAATTATTTAGTTTGTATTATTTGCTAATAAGTAATTTAAACTAGTATCATTTATATTTTTGATGATATTTAATTGATGTAAAATAACCTTTTTTGTAGTGGCAGTAACATTTCTATGAACATTTTACATAAGTAGTCGAGCACTTTGCACCGATCCTCAAACTCTATGACCTATAAAGCTTAATGTTATATCGCGTTTTTAGAGAATATCTTAACAGTGCAATTTTGAAAACTACTAGGAAATTGAATGTTTTCCCCAACCTAAGTAGCTATTCAGGATCTTTAGCTTCTTGAGCAGCACCACCGTCGCCTTCATAATCATTTTCATCATTATTGTGTGACAACAGTTCTGGAATCCATTCATTATCCCAAATTTCATCACCACTATCTGCATCACTCTCGTCTCCATTGTTACATTCTCTCGCAGCCAGTGCCGGCTTAGCTACAAGGGCGGGTAGTATGATTTTCTCATATCAAAGATCCGAAAAAAAATTATATGTATAAAAGAAGTCCAAAATATTTTTTATATGAACAAAAGAGGTCCAAAAATAATAATTTATATGTATAAAAAGGGTCCAAATTTTTTATTGTGTTACCAATAGCCCATCAGACAAATCCTGCACTACATCTCTCTCCGGCAAACCGGCTACATGGAGTTCTTAATCTATTTGGCAAACATCATATAAGAGAGAACCCTCCTGCATAGTTATGGTTTGTTTTCTATCTTTGGCAACCAATGGTCTTTGTTCCCTTTGTATGGTTTAATTGTAATGGTTTGCAATTGCCCTGGTCCCTTTCTTGCTCATCCGATGAAGCTAGGCAACCACTTTTCAGTACCATCTTCCCCACCCGGGCTATTGACCATCAAATCTATGCCAATGAACTTCTAGTGTAATGCTTCTTGCTCTGGTGAGACTCTTGGTTCTGATTCTCTTTTTAATGTCAAAGTGTCTTATGAATATGACTAACTTTTCTTCCGACGAGTCCCTCATGGAAGATCTATCGAGCAATCGTGACCTCACATGTTCCAAGTAGTTTCCAAGAACTTGTATCAAAGCTCTCATGGACCATTGTTTGATGTTTTATTACTCATTGTTTATAGTTTTGGGGAAAGTCTCTCTATGTAATCTCTTTGTAACTCTTTTAAACTTTGAGGCTTTGACCTTCTATCCTTGTATTATTGGTGCTTAAAGTGAATGAAACCATCAGTTTGACAAAAAAAATAAAAACAAAGAGGTTAAAATATATATATATATATATATATATATATGTATGTATAAAAGGGGTCCAATTTTTATTTTTTCATAAGTAAAACGGGGCAAAATAAAAATTTATATGAATATAAGGGTTCATATAGAACTATTTTTTCTTTTTATCAAAATAAATAATATAGTAAAAGGTCTATTTTTGAAACGACTCAACCCATTTTTTTCCTTTTTAACATAATAATTAACTAGTGATCTCATACTCACTAACAACCTAACCACAATCAAACAACAGTGGATAACATAAAACGATACCATTAAACCAATAACCAATAACCAATTCCTCACAAACAGTAATAAATCATCCAACTGAGTTATAAAACATTAAACCAGAAACAAAGCAACTTTCTAATGATTCGACTCTAGCATCCTAACATAAGCCAGGCAACACATCAACGAGCCACTAGAACATCATCATTTTAATCGTTATGATTCCACGATCACACTTTGCTTTACCTTCATCACAAATAAAAATAAGATGCGTGAGTATTATCATAAATACTCTGTGAGGCGATCCTTCCATCTACTGGGCTATACACACAAACGAAAAGATAAAACACAAGCAATACACAAAGAAACAAGCAAACCAGACAACTCTGAACACGCGCGTCGACTCTGCGCACTTGCGTTGACCGACGCACTCCTTGCGTCGACCGATGCAACATCCTTGCATCGACCGATGCACTCCTTGCATTGCCGTCAAATTCCTAACTGCGTCGACCGATGCAGTCGCGCGACACAACGCCGAGAATGATTTCCTTCTACTCTCCCCGGCTCCAAGATGTCAGAAACAAAAACCAAATGCCACAAAACTCACAACAAACATTCACCTATGAGCACATAAGCAAACAACACCCAAAAACACACAAACAAACATCTAATCGCTTAGATCAGCCATGACCACACACTCACCTATATGAATGACGAATCTGATCCTAAAACCCACGAAAACAGCCTCCTAGCAAGCTCCTCTCACGTTCTCAGCCTCAGATCTCCATTCACAGTGACACATTTCTCCAAAAACGGCTTAGAACTCACCAGAACGCTCTCAGGAACTTTTAGAAGTTTTTCTCTCTTTCTTTTTCTCTCGGGAACGATAAAAGTAGCTAAACCTCTCTAAAACGCCGAGCTTCTCCTTTTATATCCGTCCTTAGGGTTTTCTAAACCGAAAATACAATAAAACAAGCGTTTAACTTAAGTTTTCCCACAAAAGTGAGCCTTGCATCGACAAATGCACCTACTACATCGGTCGATACACAACCCGAACCGGAATTCCAGTTCGAGTGGGCTTTACAATTTTAAAAAAAATTCCTAGAGACCTAAAAAATGTTTGAGCCGGCACGGCAAGGAAGTGGTTAGTTAGATTTAGATGTTACAAAAAAATAGGGATTAGTTATGGAATGTTGCTTTAGCTAAAAAGATATTAGTATTTTTTTTAATTTTTGTTGTTGTAGAATTGTTAAGGGGTTGATTGGTTCTCCCGCTGCCTCCCGTAAACGTTGCGTTTGCGGGTGGTAGCGGTTGCTAGCGATTGGTACCAATCACACAAACCGCTCCCAATCGCTCTCAACCGGTTGAAACCACTAAATTCCAAAAGCTGTTCCCCACAAGCGTTTGCGGTTAAACGCTTGCGGTTGGATTTTATTTTTTTAATTAAAAACAAATCAATTATAACTGAAATATTTTTTTATATATCTTCTACCTAACCATTATATCCATTATGGATGAGAGAAAATGAAATACGGATACGATTGAGGAGATTAGAAAATAAATAGTTATACAAGAAAATAAGATTCCAATTAACAATAACTCGGAAAACTTGATGTAAATGTAATGGCACATCGCACATAAGTTCAAAAAAATCTAAATAAATATAACATTTCATCAGAAATTTAAGAAAATAAGATTATTTATGAAAAATATTAAAACAAATCACCAATGACTCTTCTCAACTATCGCTTCAATATAAAATTTATTTGTTTCTAAATAATTATTTTAGTAATTTTTAATGAATTTGAATTATAAATCAAGTTTAATAAAAATTTTGGTGTTTTAAAACATTTATATAATTATATATTACATTTATTGTGTTTTAACCACTATTGCACCCGCTAGTCAACCATTCATAAAACTCCAGCAAACACACCTATTTTAAAACGTTAAACCAGTTATTCAAAACGCTTAATAACGCTTGAAACCACAACCACCTGCTTCCGCAATCTCCTACAACCGTAGCTGCAATCTCCTACAACCGCAGTCGCAAACGCTGCGGTTGAACCAGTCATATCCTAAATTGATTTGCCAACAAAAAAGGTTAATTGTGTGTACATCAAAGGAAAATAAATCCGATTTTCCAAAAAATTAAAGTTAGAAACTATAAATACTCTAAATTGGTTTGTTATAGCAATGTCAATAATATGTCACTATAATGTGAAAGAATTTAAAAAAACCAAGTATAATAAAACAAAAAGTATAACAATATATTAAATTACTCATAATATAATAACTCGCTTTTTAAAAACCAAATTCACAAAATTATGTCTTATAATGACATTCAAGTCATGAGGTAGAATATACATTGTTGAAATAACTTCACGTATATAAACTAATACAACATATTAAAATTTTCTTTTAAAATAGAAAATATACAAAATTTTAACCAGTGTTATAGCACGGTTACTTATCTAGAATCATTAACAATATAAAACTTACAAAATAAGTATCTTTTTCAAGTCATCATATTTAGCATATGATTTTATTACATAATATTTTATCCAAAAAAACTTTTAAAAATAATCACATAAATTATATTTTATAAAAAAAATTACAATGTAAATAAAATAAATTTCAACTCGTGCTCTAGTACGGGTCTTAATCTAGTACTTTTGTTATTTTGTAAGTTACTCCAAATGGCTTTTAATTATTTAAAAATAGTCATTCAATTCACCCACGGATTAAGCTATTTATATCTAATAGAGTGTTAGGCATTAAATAAGCAGCAATTCAGCGTCTAAATCTGCAAAACTAATTAAAATTTAAACGGTTTTAAACGGTTTAAGTGTTTACATCATAAACATTATAAATATAATATAATAAAATAAATTAAACAAAATCATCATAAATTATAAATGCTAATAAATAAGACTTTGAAAATACATTTATACAAAGTTAGAATTTGTTCATCTAAATTTAACGTTTAAAAGATAATTTTTATTGTTTATGAGCGCCTACCGTTTTAGGCGACACTGTTTATACTAAAAGATATATGACGTCGTCTGATTAGGTAAATAATACAAATGAGAGGGGCTTCATAGCTACTACACTTTGGCTTATTCAAGAAAACAATTACAAAAATATGTAAGGCTACGGACGTGTAGGAGAATAATGCGACAATACAAAGGAATCGATTCTCTTTTCTCCAGTATTTGTAAATTATTCGTTTCAAATCAATTTGCATGGAACACATACAAAAGTGGGTTGTCATAACGTCCATTTCTTAAAATAGTCAACTGAATATAAATCACGTCCACCGACCTAACTGATTATATTAATAGTATTCACAATGTATCTAATTATCTATATAGTTTACGATAAATAAATTTGTATTTAACGGTTACATTTTTTATAAATAGAAAAATATGTCTCAACGGTTACATTGTTTTACTTGTCCGTATCCTAGATTCTGCTACATCGGTTAATAAACAAAAAGTTATTGTTATATTGTATGCATTTCTTTCTTTCGAATGATTTTAAAACTGTAAACAGAAATTATAAAAGAGAGAGTTAGGCTCTCCATTCAAACCATAGATGGAGGCCATCTTCGTATTTTCGCGGGGGCTGTGACCTGTGAGCTGAAGTGAGGAGAGCTTATTGCGAATTATCTGATTCTGATCTTAGACACTTGATTTAATTGGTCTGATGAGTTATAGGCAGCTCACCATATCTTTCAGCTAGCGGTACTGTTAGATTGGACTTCTTTAAATAGTTCGTAGGTTGTTCTGTATAGAGACAAGTTTCAAACATTTTGTATTTTGATCATTTGAAGTTACTGATTATTAAGGACTTTTTCTTTTTGTTTGAACGTAGGCAACCCACTTCTTGCTTAAGATGATGGGGTCATCGACATCATTGACCTCTGTTTCGATTTAGCTGGTTGGGAATGATTTTTTTAGCATCTCGTTTCCTAGGCCTAATAAGGGCCCAGTGGGCTACAAAAATTATCTTTGAAGTTGTTTGAGTTTGATAACTAACAATTTCATCATATTCATGGCTGGTTTATTATAGTCTTACTGAATTTTAAGGTTTTTGCAAACAATCGAACATGTAGCTCACATAATTAACATGGGTTCTTAATCAATCTACTTATCTACATATGAATATCTTATACTAGTTTTGTTTCATAAATGTTAACATATAATAATAAACTCTCTATTTTGTTGACGAAAATAAACTTATTAATTATAGAATCAATGTCACTTCGAAGACATTCGATAAAACTGTTAAAATAACACGCATATCGAATAATGGTTTAAATGCATAAGCTTTTTAACAAAAAGAAAAAAATAAAATACAATGAAAATGTTTTTTTTATTAAGGAAATTAAAATGAGAGCACATCAAAGGAAACTAGTAGAATTTGTCATCGCCCAGAAATATTTTTGAATTTATAAAAATACAATTGTAAAAAGTGTTAAATGCTCGAGTTTGAGAACGTTTCTAATTTGATTTCTGTGATGTTTACAGAGTTCCATACTGGAATTAAGAATCGTTTATTTGCTACGTTCTTCATATAATTAAACTAATAAATTTTGTTTTCTTTTGATTGACCTTTTTTTTTTTTTGACAAGCAATCATGAAGTAAGTATATTATACTATTATTATTAGTTTATTACTCATTTTTGTGGTGTTTTGGACTTTTAAGTCATGGTTGGGGTTTAAACAAAAAGATTTTTTATTTTACTCGGTGCATTTTTTAATTTTTTTTTCTTTTTATCTGAATAAGGTTTTTGTTTTGTTTTATGATCTTGCCATCACACCACTAAAGACAATATAGCAACAAACATATCAAAATCAAAACCGTTTTTGGGGATTCAAAACAAATCATATCCTTTTAATAAAAGACTTTGGCAGTTTGTTCCATTCTTACGAGGATTTTGTCACGCCACAATCTTCCAATTGGATCTGGTTGGCTGATATATATATATAGATATATTTTTGTGTAATAAATACATAATATACATTTTTCATCGTCATTCGAACGACAGTACGACACAATATAAAATTAAGCTTATAAACCTCGAAATACGATATAAATATACTGAAATTTTCTAAAACGTTCATACAAGTTATGATCAAACATTTTGCTTGGGTCCGATCGAGAGAATATTGCTTTCACTTTGGTCCAATTTTAGTTTTTCTTTTGGTCCATTTGTTAGGCTTAAAGATAAAAAGTTTTTATATGAAGAAGTTCGAACTGAAGACTAAAAAGCCAGATTTTATATTGGAGCTTCCCTCATGTATGCTATACGTAGTACATTTTACTCTTTGCATGTTATGGTTTCATCTACTGTATATGGTTAAAAAAGCGTATTTGTGTAATATCAATGTTCTTACAATTAAACTTTAAATATTTAACCAAGAAGTAGGTAATTTAGTAAAGTTGGCTCAATTCTTCTAAAAAAAACATAGAGAAATACCAAAAAACAACAAAAAAAAGAAAACGATCAGAACCAAAGCAAAAAAAAAAAACACAAATTCATTTTTCAAGTAATTGAAAATCTTCGAAGGAAGAACACCATATCTATTATCTTTTACCATTAACCCCAAACTCAAATTATCCCTTTCTCTAACCAAGAAGACCAGAATCCAAACCCTAACCAAACCCCAAACTAATGAAAATGATTTATTTTATAGTAGATAGACTACAATAAAGCACCAGTATTAATGTAGTTGACAGTACTGCTCCAAACCTCTCGCCCTGAGTCATTCTGTTCAACATGACCACTTCCTCCTCCTCCTCCCATGTTCATCTGCCAGGGGAACCCCCACAAGACTTTGTTTGGATCACTTGTCGCCATCTGCTCCAAACCGCCTCCACCATTCCCAAACGCATAACTTGCGTTCTGCATCTGGTGGCTTGTGGTCCCAAACACGCCATCCATGCCCATTGGGGACTGAGAGCTTCCGAACCCTAGATGTGAAGAAACCCCTAGAGGTTGCTTGTTCAGCAAGGCAAATGCTAACCCAAGATCCATCTGTTCATTGTTAATGTTATTGTTATAACCGCCGAAACTCGCCGTCGAGAATGTTCTGCCGTCGTGGGCCGTCGTCGGTTCAGGGGTTGTTCTGAGGCTTTTGGTTGCGGAAGTGGAGCGTTTGTGTTTCCTGTAAGCACCACCGATTGGGATGTTTCTTAAGATCCCACCTTTGGTCCAATATCTCCGACAAGATTTGCAGAAGTAGCGAGGCTGAGACAGACTGTAGTTGTTGTAGTAGCAGAACTTAGTGTTGGTAGAGTCACAACGAGGGCATCTCAGTGATTGCTCCGGTGGAGCTGGCCTAGTAGCCTGAGATGGTTTCTTCTGGTTCTGATAATCTTGTGATGAACAAGAAGATACTCCCACCACATTCTATAAAAAAAAAACAAATATAAATGAACATCAAAACTCAATTCTCTAACAAAACAGTTATAATGTGATGTAAAATTAGTACCTGATGCATCGAAGAGTAATCCATATCTCAACTAATTGAGAAGCTTCTTCGAAATGTAGAGAAGATTGAGACTGAGATAAAGCGAAGAGAGATAAAGGAGAAAAGGAGAGTGGAGATAAAGGAAAAGCCAAGCATCTTATCTCTCTATATATAGAAAAATAATGTGGAAGTAGCTAGACAATTTGGTGGCTTACCTCAATATTATTATATTGTTTCAATGTTTTAACGTTACTAATAAATGTTTATTACCGTATGAGGGAATAACGTGATCCAACTCTTAGCATGAGATGTGAACCCATGAAGCCGTTTTTAAAAATAAAGATTTATCATGCCTACTTCTGATTTACAGCTAGACCCTGTTTTTAAATTTTCATTTAGATTGGATATATAAAGTATATTAAGCATTTTTTTTAATATCGGACTGAAAGGTGAACCAGAAATCTTTCGGGTCACTGGGTCAATCGGTCAGACCAATTGAACAACGGGTAAATTAGTTTACTGGTTTGTTTATATTTTCTAAATATAACATCTACTTTTCTATAAATCTATGAACAAAAGATACATAATGAAGTACTAAAGAACTAAAATTACATTTTTAAATGATTAGATAAAATAACTAAGTGATTTTTCTATAAATAACAACATTTAATTTTAATTTTGTTTGAGTTTGAAATGTGATAAAAATAAAATATTTTAATTTGATACTGACTCGTTGGTCCGATTCGCCGGTTCAACCACCGGTTCACGGGTTTTTAGTGGAGTTTTCCGTTTTTTGTGAATTTTTAGTTGTCCAGTTTTTAGAGGTAACCCAGACCGGAATGTCTACCAGTCGCGGTTGGACCGGTCCGACCGAACATTGATATTAAGACTAGTTGTCTCTAATTAAATTATGCTTGTTCATCGGCTCTTCAATGGTATCATATTAATAATAAAATCTCTATATATATGTATATAATTGCGATATCGAGATCTTGTGAGCGAAGAAGATTTTTCATTATCATCACACGTTGATTTTTTTTATAATTGTGATGGAGCCACATCCTTCACTTTACAATATAACTATGTGTTCCGTAAATTTACAAAAACATGTTGATATAGATTGTTCTATCATGTACAAATTTTATATATTGAGTACATTACATGTGATGATGTGGGAAATATTGTTTGAAACTACCAAACAAAGTTAGTACTCTCGGATCAAAAAATAGTTTTACGTTTCATCATATTGGAATTCGAATGTGGTCGTGAATCTCGTGATGTACATGAGAAATAGTCATAAGATATGTGTTTGCATCTATTTTGGATTTTGTTCGAAACTTTCTAAATACAAAAACTAAACTATTGTGATCCTTATATAGGGTTTCTAAGATAATAATAAATTTGTGGGATTCTTAACACAATGAGCCAATAACAATATGCAATTACTAAATATTATATGTGTTTATATATATATATATACACATATATCTTTGGCGTCAGATTTGTTTCTGTAGAAATGATGAGAAGTGTGATCGAGGACCGTACTATGATGTATCAGAATTGGTTGTTTGTACGACGTCCATTTCTGAGGCACCCATCTTCATGTGTCTTTGATCTCTTCTTTTGTGTCACAATTCTTCTTGAGTTGTCACCACGCGGAACCCACCTTCATCTTCTAAGTTAGTCAAAAATTTATACTCTCGCGTGAATCCCACCACTCCCTCAAGCTGGTCCTAAGTGTGACAAAGTAGAATATTTCTCTATTTTCTTCTCCTTTTTTAATTTTTTCTTTTTCTTTTTTAGTTTAGTCACAGTTAAGTTTAATATTTTACTCTCCAAAATGTTGGGTGAAACTTGAAAGGGTAGAATAATACTACATAACTATAGTTGGTGCATGATTAATCATTTCCTGGACCACATTTTCTCTGTGAGGACTGATCAGGAGCCGAGGTCCACAAATATCTATGTGTCTGCAGCACATGTGGTTCATGACTTTTGCGTCCATTATTTTAAAATTCTTGCATGTACTAGTTTACGTTTTGTAATTTTGAAGATGTGATTGTTGGATTTATTTGTTGGATGTAACGTTTAGCAAACCACCATCACGGTTCAAACTCTTGAGTTGTACATGATGGCAAGTGTATATTAAAAGAGAGCATTAATATTGTATATTATGGTTTTATAATGATTCTTTGTGTATATTGTATAGTTAGGATTAAAAAAAAAAATTGCATTTTTTAAGGACTGTGTTTTATGCATTTCCTAATCGAATAAATTTGTATCATCAGAAATTGTCAACGCAAGTTATTATATTCTATATAGTAATTTTCTTTATTTTTTATATGTCACAATTTCACATCGATTGTACGACATCAAAATCACCAATCATGATGATCCAATCGTTTATTAAAGGTGTAACTTAAACTTGCGTTAGCGGTTTAGTGGTGAGTCGAACTTTTTACCAAGAGTGATACAAGCTACATGCACATAGGGACATAGCATTGTACTTGCTTTGAGCAGACTCAAGCTTCTCTAGCTAAGTCATTCACTATACTTAAATCATCATTTGTCGTCATCTACTATTGCGCATATTCCAAGGTTTATTTTGTTAAATCCCCTTGTACAACACTTTAAAGTGTAATTATTTTGAATTTTTCAAAAAACTTTATGTTAATCAACTACTACTTGGCCCTCGAGGTACCTAATTCAATGGTTACTTGGTTTTAATGAATATTCTTTATGTAAACAAATCTATTTCCACCTCTAACATATAACATGATCGTTGAAAAACACATGCAATTTTTTTTCCTTTTTATAATTTTAACACATTCTTCTCTCAAACGGAACAAAAATGACAATGTAAAAGCAGAGATTTGGCCGGACAATGTGTAGCCCATGATATCCCTATCAGTTAAAGTCAGTAGAGACACAAAACATCGATTTTCGTAAAAGGGACTTATAGGAAGACCAAGATTTGGTCTAAAAGACATGTATGGGTATGGATTACCCATTATCCACAACCAAATTACATACTAATATATATGCATGTACGTATTACAACATGGTTTTTTTTGTTGTGCAAACGAAATGTTTATTATATGAGTACCACCTAATCTTGAGTTTTTTTTTGTTTTTTTTGTTCTTTTGTTAAATTGTTACATTCATAATATATTGGGTTTATTACACATATTTTTGACATCCCTTGAGTTGATATATATTTTGATAACACTTTGGAAATTGAGGTGAATAAATGTGTTGCATCAGGCTGTCATATTCTACCACTAAAATTAGTGATTCATACACAATGATTGGTATCCGAGTAAGGAATGGTGATCATTACATTCCGGCCAGTTGGACCCTCCTTGTGTTGTGGGTTGTTGCTCAAGTTTAAACAAACTTATGATGACCATTTCATATTTATTTTGAACATGTATG
The DNA here is from genome assembly GCF_030686135.1 of Camelina sativa. Lineage (NCBI taxonomy): Eukaryota > Viridiplantae > Streptophyta > Magnoliopsida > Brassicales > Brassicaceae > Camelina > Camelina sativa. The sequence continues at coordinate 17,383,524 of NC_141883.1, forward strand.
CTAAAGTTCTTTAATTTCATTAATCAAAAATATTGTTATAGGATAAAAATATTTCTATCCCGTTCAAATACTTGTATATATTTTTTTTTCTCTAGTTAGGTTTCATTTTTTTTTTAAGTTTTAAAATGTATGATAATTGCATTCATCTTTGTTTTGGATGGAGTGATTACTATAAAATTTGTTGATGAATAATCAATCAGGGGTTTGGACAAATGACTGTCAATGAAAATAAACACTAAGCTCACGTTATAAAACCCATAGTGTCAAAAAAAAATTCAGTAGATCCGCATGGAGACTAAAGAATGCGACACGTGACGAAAGAAGAAGAATCTTTGAAGAAATCGAGGAATGAGACAAAGAAACAAAAGTGGGGATCCCAGAAGCTCTGAGAGATATGAGCATGTGGTCTCTCAGTCAAGGCAAGGTTCAAAACTCATCAGACCAACCCACTTCTCAATTTTTCCTATTATGTTGTTTTTATTTTTATTTTTATATTGTACCTCCAAGTGGATTTCTCATCATTACCGTACTGGTAAGTTAGTAGCGTATAACGATCGTTCATAAATCCCAATCAAATCCCCTCAGGTGCTGTTGCTGTGACATCGCTTCTTCACTCCTAGCTCGTTTTGTCTTTGTTTTTTTTCTTCTGTCGTGATCATGAAATTTGTAGAAGGATGTTAAACAAAATATCTTATGTCTTTTCATAGATGATTTAACATTTCTTTTTGTATAAAATATGTTTTGTGCAGGTTTTATATATATATACCTCATAATTTATAATATATAAATTTCTATTCGGGTATTTTTTGAACAGTCATCTTACACTAGGTCACAAGTAAGCAAGTACAAACAATTAACTAATGCTAATGCATTATATAAAAAGGGGTAACATATACTATAAAACAAGTAAGTGGATCGGACCGAAGATTTGAGGCGCAAATTCCAGAGCGACGTGCATCAATACTTAACTCCATCTTCAAGCAAAGCATCAAAGGCCTATAAGATTCCCATGCATACGTTATTAATTTCTTTATTTATAAAAAAATGTTTCTGTTGCTTTTTATTCGTTTCACTTTCCTGACATCAGTTTTTGTTTATTCTTATATATTCTCGTCTTCATAGAATTTATGAATCCCTTATATATAATACGATCCGTTATATATAAGTCTATGCTTTCAAACTTAAGATGATGATCAAAGTCGCATTTTCATCAATCATAACAATCACTAGGTTAGTTATAAGTCATAACTATTAAAAACAAAAATATTTTGTCATTACGAAGAGTAAATATATTATTGAATTTGGTAAAACAGTTTTCAAGTACATAGTTCTGGCTTTGATTATATTTAGCTAGAGAATCAGTATGGTGTTTTTTAGCTTATACTAGCTTTTAGTAGCTAGGTCTCTTGACTGCCAACTTATTCTAAAAGAAAATGAATCATAAAATATAAACATTTTTCGGTGTTGCTATTAACTATTTTTCTTTAATTTAATTAAGATATCGATGAGACCATATATTTACACAAAATTTTCAAAAAAAAAAAAGAGGTTAAGTTATTATTTTACCAAATTGTGTTAAATATTACACCGTCTAACTTGGAATTTATTGTAAGAAATACAAATTTGTGGATATTTTATTGTAAGAAAACTGTATATAGAATAAGAGACTGTCTTAGACCATCTCCAACCATGGTTCCAAATATGGAGGTTCTATTTATTTTTATAATTGAAATAAATACAAAACTAAAATTTTGATTCCAAAACCTTAGAGTTGGTTACCTTCCAAAACCTCTACATTTAGAACCAACTCTCTTTTTTTTGTTGGGCATTTTGATTTACTTTTAATATTTTTAAACTTAGAAAAGTTGATTCAAAACCTCTTAGACCATCTCCAATGGTGAGAAACCCTTATAGTTTTTTTCCATTATTAAAAATATAAATTTAGAAAAAAATTAAAGTTAAGATAACCTTAACTTGTTCTATAATTTATCATCCTTCAATGGTAAAGGGTAAAGAGTTTCTCAAAAATAATGAAATATTATTTAGAAAATTCAAATTTGTGTAACTTATAATACTGAAACAAACTGAACAAAATAAAACAAAATGAACCAAATGAACCATGGAGATGGTGGCTTCACTACAAATTTTGATTTTCACATCTGGGCCAGGTCTGTAATCTGTATATATTTCCCCATATGTGCTAAGCTTGTTTCACTGGTAAGGCCCAAACTTTTATGTCTTATTACCTAATCTCGAATGTTAAATGTTGAGAAATTTTATTGTTTTATGTGAGTAAAGATCAAACATATATAACATTTTACTTCTTGAAAAATGTTGCTTCGCAAAGTTCTGCAACCCGTGGAAGAAGATATCATAGTTTCGTTTGACTTCGTAATGATATGTGTGTTTTCTTCTTTGCTGATTCTTTCTTTTCCTTGGACTAATTTTAATTTTTTTAACAATTTGGTTACAAAATTAGAAGGAAATAAAGTATCATTTTAAACAATAATATTTAATTATTTATCCTATTAAATCTATTTTTCTGCCAATATCAAATGGTTCCAATTGAAGAAGATTATATAAGTTACAGTACCTTCGCATGTATGCCGTTTTGAAGTGGGTAAAAACAACAAGCCGTCACATTTCGAGTAATGTAGACGGCACGATGTTCATGCCTGATTACGAATCACGATTTATACAAAAAAAAACAAAAAAAGCATAGAGACTTAAAAACTTCGTACAATGGCGAGACGTCGAAACACAGAGATCGGTGATAGCTTCACGGAGCTATTCAACAGAGAGATTGGTTTCTTTCATTCGAGCTCCATCTCTCGTCGTATCTCTGCTTCTGAGGTTACTCATTTTGTTTTCTTCACTACTCCATCACTCTCTATTCTTCCGATCTTGAACCTCTCTTGGTTGTTTCTGTTTTTCGAATGAGACTTTTTGTAACTCGGGAAGAGTAAAGTTTTCGTATTTCGTGCTCAAAATTCGTATAGGAATCGTGGGTTTTGATTAGTTATGTCATTTTTATCATAAAGTCTTCCCAGTCTCTGGATTTGTGTTTCGAATCATGGATCTTAGTAGTTCTTAAATACCAAGTTAGTGATGCTTATGTTGTTGTTTTCAAGTGAGAGGTCTTGTGTTAAAGTCGAAAGCTTTTGAATCAATGGATTGTTACAAGTTCTAGATTAGTGTTTTGTAGGATGTATGTGAGACAATCCGAACTAAATTCAAAGACTTGTCTAAAGACTCTTAGGATTGAACTGTACTGTTTTATTTGGCTACTTCAGGGGATAGTGAAGAAACTAGATCTTTACGGGAAGTTAAATGGGCATGAGGGATGTGTGAATGCTTTGGAATTTAATTCCACTGGCGATGTTCTTGTTTCGGGTTCTGATGATAGACAGATCATGCTTTGGAACTGGTTGAGTGGAAGCAAGACATTGTCGTATCCCTCTGGTCACTGTGAAAATGTGTTTCAGGCTAAGTTCATACCTTTTACAGATGACCGGACTATCATAACATCTGGTGCTGATGGACAAGTATGCTTGTAATCTCAAAAATCTTTTAAGACTCTCCAGCATTGTTGCTTTTTGATTTCTGTACCTAGTTAAATCATTCGGTGTCTCGTTCTGTTTTTGCAGGTAAGACTTGGTCAGATCCTAGAAAATGGCAAAGTGGAGACAAAAAGGCTAGGGAGGCACCATGGTCGCGTGTATAAGCTTGCTGTTTTGCCTGGAGATCCTAATGTATTCTACAGCTGTGGTGAAGATGGTTTTGTTCAACATGTTGGTCTCTATATCTCTCTCATGCTCCATTGTATTCCTAGTGTTTGGCTTTTGAAAACTCAAACGTAACTTGTCTTTGTTTACTTTTCTTTTGGGCAGTTTGATATACGTAGCAACAGTGCCACTATGGTTTTGTATTCCTCTCCGTTCACGCAAGGCTGCAGGAGACATCACTCTAGCAGTAGGATCAGATTGAATTCTATTGCGATAGATCCGAGGAACTCATTTTATCTTGCGGTTGGGGGTTCCGATGAATACGCACGAGTCTACGACACTAGAAGAGGACAGTTATCTCCAGTATGTCGCCACATCTTACCAGACGCACCTGTGAACATTTTTTGTCCCCGTCATCTTCGGGAAACCAACAGTGTTCATATCACAGGATTGGCATATTCCAAAGCTGGAGAACTACTAGTCTCTTACAACGACGAGCTCATTTACCTGTTTGAGAAACACATGGGTTATGGTTCGTCGCCGGTTTCTATCTCTCCAGAGAAACTGCAAGAAATGGAAGAACCACAGGTGTATACAGGACACCGCAATGCACAAACAGTTAAAGGAGTGAACTTTTTCGGTCCAAATGATGAATATGTGACGAGTGGTTCAGACTGTGGTCACATCTTTATATGGAAGAAGAAAGGTGGTAAGTTTGTGCGGGCTATGTTGGGTGATAGACGAGTAGTGAATCAGCTTGAGTCTCACCCACACATACCGTTTCTTGCATCCTGTGGGTTTGAAAAGAGTGTTAAGCTCTGGACGCCAATGTCAAACAATGTACTTTCTCTACCTGAAAAGATCGAAAAGGTAAAAACTACTAGATAGATCACATCTCCTCTGAACCAAATGTTTAATGTTGAGCCATGTCCCAAACACTGAATCTGTGTTTTGTGGGAAATGCAGGTGATGGAATCGAACCGAGTGGGAAGAGAAGACCAGTCGAGGGTGACACTGACTCCTGATGTAATTATGCACGTTCTCCGGCTACAGAGACGTCAGACGTCAGCGTTTACAGAGAGAAGATACGTTTCAGCTGATATTGACAGTGATGAAGGACATGAAGCTCAATTGATCGCAAGCTTAGCAGCCAACGAAGATGAGTCTTCAGAAAGAGAATGTATTGTAAGCTAAGTTCTCAACTAGTGTGCTAAGTCCTCCACTAATGTGATAGATTCCAGGTCCATGTGTTTCAAATACTTGTTGATTTTGCTTGCGTGTTGTAATTCTTAATAAGTAAGGAAAATAATAACAAGAAATTAGTGATCTTCCAAGATACGACCAAAGCAAATCTCGTTATAAAAACAACCCAGTTCACGGTCTAATGCTGTGAATTTCTTTCATTCAATTAGGAGAAAGTTGAAGAGAGGTTGCACAAGAAACAGATCATTTTTTTCCAGCAAACTCTTCTTTATACAAAACATGCAGGCGAGTTTGTTCTTGAAAGCTCTATAATCTATACAGATAATGAATTCACAGTAGCGCCAAAAATGCAGGGGAGTTTGTCACTAGTTAAGCCTTCTGAAGTATGCAAATGTAGACTAGATCATCTTCTGAATCAACAGCACTGAATTTTTTTGCTGATACACACACCCAACAAGGTAAGGTGTCCTCCTGCAAATGAGAGAAACAACTTTGGTAAGAACACTTAACAATATCAGTAAATGATTGTCTATATTTGATGAGGTATAGAGGAACAAGATGTCTATACCAATCGAGTTTAAACTACTCCTGGCAAGCAGATATTGCGATTGTTGATACTAAGGTCTGGTTTGATATGGACAAATAGACAGAGCAGTTTCGACTATGATTCTTCCAACACTGGAATCAGCCAAACAATCGTTCTTTTACGAAAATCCAACCAAGTAATCACATCCCGTATGTTCTGTTGTACGGATCTCCGGGACTGGGCCTCTGGTAGTTAGGCTCTTCAAAACGGCTGTAGACATTGTCATTAAATCCCATCCGTTCACTCCTTAGAAGCTGGGTAATCCCAAGAGTGTTACCACTTTGGGGATCATTCCACTTATCCCAGTGACCATTTGACAACAATGGACTTGGTGAAGTTTGTCTAGGCAACTGTGTAAAAGGAGATAAGCCAGTTCCTTGTGTTTGATCCATTAGCCTTGAACTAATTCCATATGGGTCGGAGAGTGAAGAAGAGAAGTTGTTAACGTTCCTGGGATCGTGATATCCATTGACTTGTTGTGCAGCCAGAGACCTCTGTGCCAACAATTGAAGTCTTGGATCGTTCTCAAAGGAATTCAGCTGAGAAGAGAACCCTGATCTCATATCAAAGTCTGCCGTTTCCATCCCATTGTGAAGTCTTCCCCTTCCAACGGCTAAAATTGCAGGATCAATAAACTCAATATCTCCAGCTGCATTTGAATTGCCACTTGGAGGTGGTATATGATATGTGTTCTTCAAGAAAGCGGCTGCCTCAAGCAAACGAGTTCCTGCAGAATGTGTTACAAGAGTTTCAGCTTACGGAAAGTTGAAATTATTTATTTTTAGGAATGTAATATATAATACCTGATCCAATATCAGAAGACAGGTCGGCTCTTTCATGTGAAGAGAAACCGGGAGGAGGTAACCTGTTGGGAGCAGAGAAACCAGGAGGAGCAGAAACTTGAGTCCTCGCCACTACAAGAGGGCAATGGTGAAAAGTTCAGAAAACCAGAGGAAGAGATAGTCTTGATGAAGTACTTGTTAGTCAAACGAATTTTAATTTGCAGAAAACAACTATAAGAAGCGATGATATATACTAACCAGGACTCTTGTAGGAAGACAATCCAGCAATAGCAGCAAATTGTTCATATCCACCGGAATAATTTGAGGCAAAACCGTTTTGACTCCCAAGCTTATCCTGATACATATCACGGTTCACTCCAAACTCTTGAAGAGGCTGATCTCTTGACAACTGCCCAGATATGCTGTAACTCTTACTGTCATACACTTGATTATTTGACTCTTCATGCCGAGCAAAAGAGAATCGGGACTGGTCATTATTTTGCTTTATGAGGTTAGAAGATTCCAGAGTACTGGCTCTATGATCACTCTGGCCAAGTAATTTTGCAAAATTGTGTGACGAAGCCAAGGTATCATCCCAGGGGTCAAAATCTAAAATGTTTGAAATTATACCATCCTCTGTATTCTGCATGTTGTTCCTGCTTTCAATCGCAAATAAAGAATGCTCCATATTGGATATGGATTTCTCAGAAAATCCGTTTGGAAGATGCAATCTATAGTTACCTATGTCAAAGGAGGATCTAATATCGGAATCCATCCCACCAGGAGTTTCCCTGGTCTGAAAAGAACGAGAAGCTAGATTATTTGAATCCAGGACGGAACTTGATGAACTAAGCATATAAGACGAGTCGCTAATAGCCTTTGCAACATCTCGCCTATTGTTTTTAAATGATGAAAGATCATCCACTTTCAACTTAACATCTATCTGGGATTGCAAACCTGATCTCCAATCCCACTCTGGCCTGGAACCATGAATCCCATTTTGTAATATGTCAGCTTCTGCATCAGTGTTTCTATGCATTCTACACTGCTCCAGATTTGATACATCGTTACCAGGTTGTCTAATAGAACCTTGATCACAATGAATACCAATAGCCACTGGAACACTAGGACCTTCATCCTTAGAAATTGTAGTTATCCCCATCCGTGCAACATCAGCCGACAAGTTACTAACATGAGAGACATCTTCGGCAATTTCATCTGTGTGCTCAAAAGAATTCTCAACAGCAGAAGGCTTGTCAATGACTCTGCTATTGTGTGAAGATTCTACTAAAAAGGATATCTGATTGCTAGTAGGATCTCTATTAGGCGATGTACTTCTCTTGGACCCAGGATCCACCACAATCTTATGTTGCACAGGCTTCAACATGCCTGGTTTGCTTTTTCCAGCCAATATTTGAAATTCTTCCTTGTGAGGTGGTTTCTGAAGAGTGTTACTAGACGATACAGACCCATGAGCTGCATTTGCAACAACTGTAGACATAGCCAAAGTTCCATTCTCTGATGGTGATCTACGATTATCCAAAGATCCATTTGAAATAGCTGAAGTTGCTATAGAATTATGATTTGTTGTTAAACGCGCCCCCCTGCAACAGCAATTTCAATTTTTTTAAATGACCACTTAAAAAAGTGCACATATACAACGGCTTACAGCAAGAAACTTACCATGATGCTGCAGCAGGAAGAGCAGTTGATTTACCAGAGCTCCCACTAGGTGGAGAACCCTTGGGAGCACTAACTGCAGTCTACACCAATAAATATGAAAAGAGAACTAAACGTTAATTTCATATAGCCTTTTCGTAATTAAAAAAAAAAAAGAGTAAATGAAAAGATTAAATTGAAAAAACAAACATATGTACACAATCTGAAGCTATTGCAGAGAAAAGTTAAGTTTCTACGGAATGCTGCACATGCACTAAAGTTTCTAGTGAGCAATATCAGAATGCATTTACCAATATATGACTCTAACTAAGGCTACAGGAGATAAGAATGCAAAATGTTAAGAGTAGCACCCTCATATATCAAGGTAAAGTAGTACAAAAGTTTAGAGAGCTTACATTAGAAGGAACTTTTGCAATTGGTTTTGCAGTAGAACTGTCAATGCAATAAGCATCCGATGGTGGAGGTAGCATGCTCCCTGAACGGTATTGCATAGTATTTGAGGCTCCAGTAATTTGCTGAACTCTGCTCATTTAAAATTACTAAATGAATTAATACTACAATTTCTCCACATATTATATGCGTAAAAATAGTCATGAGTACAAGAGGAAAACTTAGACAATATGACAATGAAGATTACCTTGTATGGGCTGATGTGATCTCATCTTTTGTAAAACTATCCTCGTGAGAGCCAACCTCGTGCAAATAGAGGCAATCAGGATTGTTGCATGCCTGATAATAGAAAAACAAATCCATATTCCATTAGTATCAGTTGCAAATTTCGACTGAAAAGAGGAAAGCCAAAACAAAAACTCTGTCAGCCAGAGAGCAGAAAAGGAGTACATACCACGTTTCTTAACCATGCGTGACAATACTTGGTTGTCCCAAAACATGCCCTGCAGTAAAAAAAAAAAAAGGGAAAATAATGGAATCAATGAAGATAATTGCCACTGTACACTAACAGGGTACTCCACATGACTTACTTCAGTGCTTTACCATCCAAGATAAATCCACGAACGGACTCGATGCATCGAGCAGCCTCTTCCTCTTTGCCATAAGTGATATATCTGGAGCAATAGCCATTAATAATCAGAACATAATAACAATGCAAACAAACCTGTATGAAATCCATTCATGCTAAAAGAGAAATTTGTTTGATTAACATTAGAAACAACGACACTTACACACTGCATGTGTTGTTAGGGAACTGTTGAATGAGACCCGTTGGTGTTCGGGACATAGAAACCTTTAGAACCTTTCCATACTGACCAAAATATTCCTTACGGTGGAGAAGCTGAAAAAAATGAAACTTTTCCGTCACTAAGCAGATCATATGAAATAATCACAAGGTTTTCAAGGAAAGATCCCGTACATCTTCATCTGCTAGATTAAGTGGCAACCCAACAATGTAGACAAGATTTCTTTGAACCACTCGAACACTGGTTAGTTGCTTTCTCCCTTCAGAAGGTTTCAGTTTTGACTTCTGTGTTTTTTTGCCATCAGAGGCCAGTCTGAGAACAGGAAAAATAGATAAGAAACATCAGCAAACCAAAACTGAAAAACTGATAAAGAACAAAAGTCGGCATTCATCAACAGGTGTCATATCTCAACCTCTCCTGATCAACAGTCATCCCAACAATCTTTTCTTTGTCATATGGAGTGCGGCAAGCTGGACAGCGCCCTTCTGAGTGATCTTTTTCAGCCATGTCCATTATGTGGTGCCAGCACCAAACACAAATCTGTAAGATTGGAGGTAAACCACATATCAGATCAGAAAATTATCAGCAGAACAAAGATCAACGATCTCTGAGGCCACCACAATCGGTATAAACACAAATCTTTTGAGTCAACAGTTTTCAACACATATATTTTATTATTTTGTATGCTCTAGGTATACCACATTACAGCCTACAAAACAAAATCATAACTAAACCTAATTGTCTATCCTAATCACAAAAACAAGGAAACTAGAAGTTTAGCACAATGCATCGACATGTAAATCAGAAACTGGACCTGATAGCCACATTTACAAGGCCTCAACTGCTGGTCAGTCAAATCCATCTCCTCTGCACACAAAGGGCAAGTCTTTTCACCGTAATCACTCATTGTTTTTTCCTGAATAAGACAAGTGAAAACAAAAAGAAAGCGAATGAGATATATATATATATATACGAACAAAAAACTTAGAATAATGGCCCATCATCTAAAGATAAACAAGCAAAAAGCAAACCATACTACTGACACCATTATATCTACCACACAGAGACAAAACTAAAAAATAAACTTTTTAGTACTTCCACAACAGTTCGTGTTAAAAAAAAAAAGGTACACATAACAGTTCAATCAAAATTGAAGATCTCATCAAAAATTATTCCAAGCCAAAATTGGTTCTAAAGATTCAAACTCTTTCAGATCGAAATCAAGAATCTAATTGAGCCAGATGCATCTATAGTAGTCAAGAGCTGTCGATAAATTAATCCGTGCATGCCAATCGAAAGTCAATTAAAAAATATATATATATATATCCAGTGAGATTTCTACAATCGGTATCAATCATGATTGATCCCAAAAACAACGCCGGAACTAAATCAGAATCAAGAAACAGAACTAGGGTTTTGAGATTCGGCGATTCCACCAAAAATCAAAGAGATGATAGAATCAATCAAGAAGAAGAAGTGAAACATACAGCTGAGTTGAGAGAGAGAGATTCGATCGGAGAGATTTTGCGAGCGAGAGAGACGAAGTGAGAGATTGGATGGCTGAGATTTTTGGCCGCTTGCTTTTTTAATGTTTGTTTGGTTTTGGTTTTTATAACCCTTAAAAAATCTTTTCATCTGCCAGATCCACGATTGCATAATAAGAAGAGATGATATGGAAAATAACTATACCCATAGATTCTTTGTTTATTACGGTTCTGCCATTACCTCCGGTTCAATTATTTCGATTGGCGTCGGTTTAAGATTTGAAATTCAAAGTTTGTGGTGGTTTATTTCAATCTCTGAATCGTCATCTATATCACTCCTAAGTGGGTGTATTGAAACTATGATTTTGAAGGATTTTGTGAAATTTAGAAAATTTAGAATTTTGATAGATTTTAGGAAAGTTGATATGATTTATGCTAAAATTCTTTTAAATCCCACCTAAATCCATGAGATTTGGATTTCTGTAGTTTTAACTAAATAAATCGTCTCAAATCCTTCAGAATCCCTAAAAATTATTAAAATCAAAATCCACAAACTGTTTCGAATAACAGTGGATTTTAAAGTAGATATTTAAATCATTAGTTCAAAAACAGTGGATTTTAATAGACTTTTTAAAATACATGATTAAATAACATAGGATTTGTAAATTTTACACAAATCACTTAAAATATCAAGTTGAACTAGGTTTTACCTCGTGGTACACCACGGATCTATTATTTTGTTGATATATATACTGTTAACGGTTCTAGGTAGAGTTTTGTAGAAACTCTTGATTCACAAGTTGAGAATATACATTTTACGATTTGTTAGTTATGATTTAGGAATGAATGATCTGACATATTATTATTATAATTCTCAATTGATATTATTGGATTAATAGTGTACATTTAAAGCTAATAAGATCTTACTAAATATGTAATCGTTTATTAAACGCAAATTAGATATTTCCTAAGATGTATTCATCTTGAATTAGTTATTATATTATAGGGATGTGATTAAGATGATGTGATTACATAAATTGGGTTATCCATTCTTTCGGCATGCAAATTAGATATTTCCTAAGATACAATGGGCATTAATTGGATGTGAATAAGTATGTTATGGATTAAAAACCGGCCCAAAATATTCGGCAATCTTAAGGAGGATCCGGATAATTGAATCGATTATAATTTTAGTTAAAAACCCGACCCGAAGTTGGCAAAAAGTGATGGCACCCTATTGTACTCCAAAAATGTATTCCGAGCTCTATATGTGGATATACTTGTTTGGTTACATATATCCTAAGACAATTTTTTAATATATATCCGTTTATAAAAATTCAAATAACATTATATGCTGAAAAAAATCTAAAAAATTATTAAATTTATGTATTGAATAGTAATTAAAATAATTAAATATAAGATTAAATAAAAAGGAAAGGAGAATTATATTTTAATCTAACATATTTATTTAAATTAGATAGATATATTTTAGGAAATTAATATTATCAAATAAGGAAATGATTGTGTTTGGTTGTAAGGATTGTAGAGAATTTAAGGGGGTGTATTGAAACAATGATTTTGGGGATTTGATGGGATTTAGAAAATTTGGAATTTTGATAGATTTTAGGGGAGTTGATATGATTTATGGTAAAATTCTTTCAAATCCCACCTAAAACCATGAGATTTGTATTTCTGTATTTTTAACTAAACAAATCCTCCAAAATCCTCCAAAATCCTCTAAAATCTTCTAGAATCCCTAAAACTTATTAAAATCCAAATCCACAAACTGTTTTGAATAACAGTGGATTTCAAAGTAGATTTTTAAATCATCAGTTGAATAACAGTGGATTTCATGAGACTTTTTAAAATCCATGATTGAATAACATATGATTTGTAACTTTTACACAAATCACTTAAAATGTCAAGTTGAATACACCCTCTTTAGTTGAGACTTGTTTGGATACAAAGATAAGAGAGGATGACACAAAAATGTACTTCAAAAATGTTAATATAGATACACCCCTTCTGTTGATTGTTTTAAAAAATTAAGTAAATTTTGTTAACTCAGCCATTTGAGATTTGACATTAAATTGCTGTTAAAAAGAAGTTTATGAAGTTATTTTCATACGTTAGCCGTTTTTGTTTATGCAAAACAACAATGTTTTAACAAAACCCAATTTAACAAAATCTTCAAATTGAGACAATCTCATTTCCGAATCAAATTATCATCCCTAACCCTAGAAAACTAAAAAGTTAAATTCTCTCTAGATCTGATCGAATACTCGTAGTGACGTGGATCCGTGGAGGACGAAAAAGTTTACCACTGATAGTTAGAGGAGGCGCAAAAGTCGGAACATCACGATTTGCAAAATGAGATGTTTGAGAACCCATCAGACATTGAAGTAGATCAAATCCCATTAGGACAAGACACTAAGGTGGCTTGATGCCCAATGGAGACTGAGGCGGTGGCAATCCCACAATAAACAGAGATTGAGGTGTTTTGATACCCACCGAAGAGCGAGGCAATGACAATCTAAAAGACAACAAAAGAATCAAAAACGAAAAACGCCAAACGATATTAAAGAAGATCATAAAGTTATGAGTGGGGATGATCATGAGGTTGCTGGTGATGAATAATTTAATGAGGTTGGGCATGCAAATGAGGGAAAACATGAAGAAGTTTATAGAGAGGAACAATGGAGCATTGTAACTATTATGAAACTAGATGTAGGTGTAAAGGAAGAAAATTTTGATGACTTTGAAGTTGAGTTTATAGAGGCTGGGAGAGAAGGTAACAATGGAGGCGAGAGTGATGCAGACAATAGTGATGAAATTTGGGATGATGAGAGGATTCCAGAACCATTGTACATAGTAATGATGAAAATGATTATGAAGGCAAAGGTAAAACAACCCGACCCGTTTTTTTTTAATATCCTATTATCTAGTGATCTCATACTCACTAGTAACCTTACCCCATTCAATAACAACAGCGGATAACACATAACCATTCCAATAAACCAATAACGAATAAAGAATAACATGAAACAAAATCCATTAAAATCCAAACATAACATAGTCATAGAACCAACAATCCTAACAACCGTTCTAGACAACTAAGTTCCACTCTAGTATCCTATCAAAGACACAGAGCAAACAACCTAGCATCTAAAACATCCTCCTCTTCATAGCCTTGATTCCACGATCACACTTTGCCTTTACCTGCGCTAAAACACAAAAGAGAGGCGTAAGTATTACCAGAAATGTTTATTGAGGCAATCCTTCCATCTGCTGGGCTATACACACAAGCAATAAGATCTCTCATGCTATAATCAACAAACAATAAAACAAACCAGGCAATACACAAAGCAAACATGTCATCAGCCGCTGCTGAAGGTTGGTGTCGACCGACACCCTCTGGGATCTCCACGAATATTGCCCCTCTCGGCACACTCTAGGATAACAAAGCAATGAGTAGCTATGGAGTCGAACAACACATGGGACGGAAGTCCTCCCACCAATAAGGTTCCAACACAAACCTTATGCACTAAGAACCCTAACATTCATCACAGACACCCATAAAATCCAAAAATGACAAAAAACCACAAAGTCAAGTTTATAAATTATACCCGTGATCGCGATGGCACTTGTTCCTCCCGTCTCCACTATCGTGTACACACGCGGTGCCGCTGGTAATGGAAACACCGTCTGCCCCACCTGCTGTACTCTTGGCTGCACCGCTGCCACAACCATCGAATGCAGCTTGGGACACGACGATTTGAGAAGTCTCGCCTCTTTGCGTAGTAACACACCCGAGTCGTCGGCGGTGCTGGTTGGTTGCCCCTCTATGGACAACTCACCACATTGTGTTCAAAGCTCCCACACCCGAAGCATCCCGCACCGCTGGACCCTGACCTATGCATGGCATCGAACTTCTACTTCTGCCCCTGCGCAGGCTTACCGCCCTTGCTATGAACAGAATGTGGCTGAGTCCGCTTCGACTGCACTGGAGGACTAACCACCACCACCTGTGACCTCAACTCATCCTCTATCTTGACAAAAATCTCAACTAGCTCTGCTCTTGTAGCATAGTTCCTCACCATGCACTGAGTCCTCAGGTCATCAAGCAGAGCTAACAAGAACTTCCGCACCTGAGCCGACTCTGGCTCCAAAGACCGGCCTCCATACCCCACAAGCTGACTGAACTCCGCGTCTATCTCCTGCACAGTACGGTTCCCCTGTGTCAACCCCAAGATATGTGCCTCTATGCGATCAATTGCCTCCTGTGGAAAATACCTGGCAATGAATTCCCCCAAAAAGACCATATAAGTCATCTCCCACTGCACCCTCCGGGCCGTCACCAACCTCCACCGACCCCGCACATCCCCCAAAAGGTATTGCGCTGCCAAGTCCACCCAGTAGTGGTCGAGACACCAGAACGACTGGAAGATATCCTCCATCCGCTCTTTCCACTCATCAGCCGCACTCGAATCCGTGCCTCTTGGGAAAAATCCTGCACCCACATGTCGTAGTTGCACCAGCATCTGAACATACTGTACATCCACTACCTCGGCCCATGGTTGCACACCTGCCTGCATCCAGTCACAAGCTGCACCGCTGGACCCTGCCCACCAACCACTGGCGGCACCACTGGACCCTGCCCACCAACCACTGGCGACACCACTGGAACCTGCCCACCAACCGCTGGCGGCAAAATGAGCCTGCACACCAGCCACTGGCAGCGCCACTATTGGAAGTTGCACCAACACGTGAACTAGCAAGCCTGCCGAGACATCCTCCCTACCTGGAGCACCACCGGTTGCAACCCCCACACACGGGGCAACACCAGTACCGACACTTGGCCCACCTGCCCTACTAATACCATCACTAGCCAGGTCTCTAGACACACTAAGATGAACCTGCAACTCTGTCACCTCCTCACTGGCCATGCTCTGGGTCACATTCACACTGGCCTTGAGAACTTGTCCCCGCCAACGATCACACCCGCGTCCACGACCAGCAGTTCTCTCACCTCTAACCATCTGTACCACCAAGAACAGAAGGCTAAACAAACAAAACGACCCTGACTACACAAAGAACACAACTCATCGTGGAATCACAAAGCATGCTCAAAGAGGATGTTCTAGGACCTCATGCCACGCACAATCATTCAATCCAACATCCACAACACAAAGCACACAGCAAAACCATACCTAGAACCGTATGGGCTCTGATACCAAATTGAAACAACCCAACACGTTTTTTTTAATATCTTATTATCTAGTGATCTCATACTCACTAGGTACCTAACCCTATTCAATAACAACAACGGATAACACATAACCATTCCAATAAACTAATAACGAATAAAGAATAACATGAAACCAAATCCAGTAACAATCCAAACATAACATAGTCATAGAACCAGCAATCCTAACAATCGTTATAGACAACTAAGTTCCACTTTAGCATCCTATCAAAGACACAGAGCAAACAACCGAGCCTCTAGAACATCCTCCTCTTCATAGCCTTGTATCTACGATCACACTTTGCCTTTACCTGCGCCAAAACACAAAAGAGAGGCGTAAGCATTACCAGAAATACTTAGAGACAATCTTTTTTTTTTTTTTTAAATTTTCGTTTTTATTTTCTAATAATAAAACTTAATTAAATTGTTTTTAGTTTTTTGGTCCTTTTACATAAATATATGGAATTATATTTTAGTGTGAGATTTAGAAGTCAACTGATCAAACTTTGGAGGGAAGTTCCCAACAAACACATCTATTAAAGTCAATTCCAAACCACAACGCCTAATATTACGCTTTAAGAAATTGAGTGCTTCTTACAATGTCGTTGACAATAACGGAAATGTTCTCAACATTCCAAGCTCCCTACAAGAGCGTCTTAAGTTTTGGATTAATCATCTCGGATAATATTTATCTTCCTAATTAAATCTAAATAATATAAAAAATAATAGGTTAGTTTTGCGTTTGTTGGATAGTAGAAATACTATTGATTGAACTAAGAAAACTATAAAACAATAATTGAGAGAAACATTTGAAAATTTTTGTACAATATTTGAAAAATATTTATTTAAAAAAAAATATTTATGTAAATGTGTACAAATATGAAACTAACCTTAAAATGTGTAAAAATTACATTCAATTGCCATTAGAAAATTTTAAGTAAGATTAATTAATTAATTAAATAAATAAAATTAATTAAAAATAAAAACGCTGAAATATCAAAAATTAAAAAATCTAGAAAAGTAAAAAAAAATCTATGCAAGTCAAAACTAATTTGTATTTGAAAAAAAATAACAGCTAAGATTTTTTAAAAATACAGATAATTATTAGTTAAAAAAATATTTTTTCTTTCTACTAAAATTATGGACGAAAATTACTAAATATTTTTTTAAAAAATATAAACCAATCAGAATTTCAAAACTAAGATGTTCTATCCAAGTACACAATAAAATTATTTTTAACTAGATTTCGAAGATTTTATTAAGATTTCAAATCATGATTCTCCTATTATCTTTCTTTTATTTTATTTAAAAATTGTTTGGAATTTTCAGATAATACTTATAATTAACAAATATGCAGAATTTTTTCTACATTTGTTGTGATTTGAATTTTTAAAAACGAAGATATATTACGCTTTTTTAATTTAAAAGATATATTACTCAATCTATGAAAAAAATGTTTGTTTTAATTTCTACAGTGACGGGTTGGTAAAACTAAATTTATATAGTTGATAAATTAATAAATTTTATTTGCTCACAATTATAATATTAAAATTACTACTTCATATTTCACAAAATATTGATGAAAATACAACAAACAAACAATATAAAATGTAATATACATAAAAAAATAAAATACTATAATATTCTAAAATAATTAGTATTAAAAAAATATCTATAGATTTATAGAACATAATTAAAAATAAATACTATCTCAAACAAAATAATTTTTCATAAGAAATATAACAATAATTTTTAATATTGTATTATAATTATTTTTAAAAATGTTAACCCATGTTTTAAGCACGAGATATCTCCTAATATTTATATTAAACTTCAAATAATCGCATTAAAAAAATCTTAAATACGTAACGTAAACACTAAACAATACTAAAAATTAATTTCTTTCTGAAACGAATAAAACGAGTAATATTTTATTTATCAATCGTATAAAAAACGACTTTGTTTATTAAAAATCCCCACGTTGTTTATATTTCTCCAAAACTATAAAACAAAACTTCTTACAGCAAAACGAAATTAATATATTTAAGGCGGAACTGTAAAGGACGACGTTTGAGAAGAGAGGAAGACCGTTGACGAAGTCAACAAACGAACATGAACCGTCAGATTTAAGGCGGCTCTAATCTCAACCACACGATCTTTTCATCTTCTCCTCTTCTTCTTCCATCTTCGTCTTCCTCGCAGTTACCGCGAAAAAACTCATCTCAGCTTTAATCCTCTCAGTCTCTCCAGTTGACTCTTGACTATATATGTTAAAACGATTCAATACAAACACCTTCAGATTCACTACTTCTTCAAAAACACATCTAGTGAAGCTTGACTTGATTTTAAATCTTCAACGCTCATCGATCGAGAAAGAGAGAGAGAGATGAACACCGGCGGCGGTCAATACACGGATTTCCCGGCGGTGGAGACTCACGGAGGACAGTTTATAAGTTACGATATCTTCGGTAGTTTATTCGAGATCACATCTAAGTATCGTCCTCCGATTATCCCAATTGGTCGTGGAGCTTATGGAATCGTTTGGTATGTTTTCTCTTTCGCTTCTCTGAGTTTTGATTTTTTTAAGTTTTTGATTCGTTGATTGAGATCGGAGTTTTTTTTTTTATTATTATTGTGAAGCTCTGTGTTGGATTCGGAGACGAACGAGCTAGTAGCGATGAAGAAGATAGCGAATGCTTTTGATAATCATATGGATGCGAAACGTACGCTTCGTGAGATCAAGCTTCTTCGTCATATAGATCATGAAAACGTTAGTTTCTTCGTTTTTTTTATGAAATTATTATCTGTTGAGAGATTAGGATTAGATGAAGAGATTAACAAAACAAATCATGATTTGGTATTTGTTGTAACTGACAGATTATAGCTATAAGAGATGTGGTTCCACCACCACTACGAAGGCAGTTCAGTGATGTTTACATTGCTACTGAGTTAATGGATACTGATCTTCACCAAATCATTAGATCTAACCAAGGGTTATCAGAGGAACACTGGCAGGTAAAAACTAAACTGTTTTTGGATTGGATGGTTTCTAAGGTAGAAGAAACATGAAACTGATTCTTGGATTGGTCTTTGTTGTGAAACAGTACTTCTTGTACCAGCTTCTTAGAGGGCTGAAGTATATCCACTCAGCTAACATTATCCATAGAGATTTAAAGCCGAGCAATCTTCTGTTGAACGCGAACTGCGATTTAAAGATCTGTGATTTCGGTCTTGCTAGACCTACTTCTGAGAATGACTTTATGACCGAGTATGTTGTTACTAGATGGTATAGAGCACCTGAGCTTCTGTTAAACTCTTCTGACTACACAGCTGCTATTGATGTTTGGTCTGTTGGTTGTATCTTTATGGAGCTTATGAATAGAAAGCCTTTGTTCCCTGGTAAAGACCATGTTCATCAAATGCGCTTATTGACAGAGGTAAGAGATTAGAAAAGTTATCTACTTTTTAGTATGGTTTTAAAGAAAGGTTCTGCCTTTTTACCGGGATATGTGATGATTGAATATGTGTGGATTTCGCAGTTGCTTGGCACACCGACAGAATCTGATCTTGGCTTCACACACAACGAGGATGCGAAAAGATACATCCGGCAACTTCCCAACTTCCCTCGCCAGCCGTTAGCAAAACTTTTCTCTCATGTTAACCCATTGGCCATTGATCTAGTTGACAGAATGTTGACGTTTGACCCCAACAGAAGAATCACTGGTAAGTTATATATATACATCATCTGTTCTCTGTTGGTTTTATTATCATCTTATGGTTTTGACTGTCAAATTCTTCTGTGTGCAGTTGAAGAAGCTCTGAATCATCAGTACCTCGCCAAATTGCACGACCCAACTGATGAGCCAATCTGTCAAAAGCCATTCTCTTTCGAGTTCGAACAACAGCCTCTGGACGAGGAACAGATCAAAGATATGATCTACCAGGAGGCTATAGCACTCAATCCAACGTACGGTTAGAAGAGCAGCAGCCCCGTGAATGCCCGGTACCCAATAACCATCCGAAATGGCTGCTTAGTATCTTTGCCTGTTCTTTTATTCATGTACTTTCCACATATATTATCTTGTAATTTTATTTGTTTGTTCATGCTTATTTACTACTAGCGATTGAGTGTAGCTCCAATGTAAAGTACTCCAGTTATTAAATCATATCTTCAGACTTTTTTTACTGAACATATTCTAGCAAACAAAGAGAAGTCAGAATATGGTTTTGTAATGCATGTCAACAATCTAGTTGGAGCCATTGAAGAGCTAGACCAGTGTCAATGCTCGTAGCTGTGAGTAGTCTATTCTTATTCAATGACTTAAAAGAGACTTTTTGTGGGCTTGGTTCTAGGTAGTAGCTACTTGCATTATTGAAGCATTAATGGTCAAATTCCTTGGCAATAATTAGGCACAAATGGGTCTTTTATTTAGCAATATCCTTTTACCTGACAATTTAGAGTTGACTTCTTAAAAATGTTGGGTTGGAAATAATTTTGTCTTCACACAGGCTGTTCGAAGCTGATAGTGATGGCTCAACTTGCATGGACAATAAGCTTTGAGATTTTTAGTTTCTTAATCTTTCTTGTTTTGAAGCTGCTGCGCATGGAGAATAAAATATCGTGGACCGGAGAATGTCATCATTAAGTATTATTACTTATACTCCTATATATGTTTCAGAATCTCAGGCCATTGTTGACAAATAAAAAGTGAAAAGATCTCTGCTATATTTTAAGACATGGCTGGTTCAGTTACAGGTGATGCAGAAACACAGATGTCAGCAGATTCAAGTACCAAACGCCGCAGTGGAGGTTGGATCACCTTCCCGTTTATGATAGGTGAGAGATTCTGTTTCTCTCTGTTTTTGATCTTATACATAACTTCATAACCATTAGAACTTAAAGTAGGAATTTGAAGCTATCTATCTTTCTATGGTGCAGCTACGTTGTTAGGCCTGACAATAGCTGCATGGGGTTGGTTACTTAACTTGATCGTCTACCTGATTGAGGAATTTAACGTGAAGAGCATCGCAGCAGCTCAGATTGCCAACATTGTTAGTGGTTGTATCTGTATGGTTCCAGCTATTGCAGCCATTGCCTCTGACTCTTTCTTTGGAAGCATTCCAGTTATCTCAGTTTCAGCTTTCATTTCTCTTATGGTAAAGTTTAATAAAGACTCACACATTTTTTTTTGTATCAACTTCTCTCTGAAACAGAAGTTCATTAATTCTACTTCTTGATCAGGGTGTAGCTCTGCTGACTCGAACAGCTTCGCTTGACTCTTTAAGACCCAAACCCTGTGAAACAGCTTCAAGCCTATGCCAATATCCTTCGAAAATCCAGTTCGGCGTCCTTTACACGGCAATTACTCTAGCCTCTATAGGAACAGGTGGGACACGGTTCACATTAGCAACCGCTGGTGCAAACCAGTACGAAAAAACTAAAGACCAAGGAAGCTTTTTCAACTGGTTTGTCTTTAGCCGCTAATCTCTTCAGTTTCTTGGTTTTCATTGCGGGGAAAAGATTCTACAAGCACGACAAGCCTTTGGGAAGTCCTTTCAGAAGTCTACTATGCGTGATTATCGCTGCGGTACGCAAAAGAAAAGCTGTGGTTTCCACCAACGAAAAAGACTACCACAATGAATCAATCACAACAATTCCCACAAGGAGTTTCAGGTAAAATTAAAAAACCATCTCTAAAACAACAGTTTCAATTTATGCACTGAGAGGCCATTCTAATGAGTTCTCAAATACGCAGGTTCTTCAACCGTGCAGCTTTGAAACTGGAAGACGAGGTGAAACCAGATGGCACAATTCGCAATCCATGGAGACTATGCAGCGTTCAACAAGTGGAAGATTTCAAAGCAGTCATGAGAATCATCCCTCTTGCGTTAGCTACAATATTCTTGAGCACTCCAATCGCTATGCAGCTAAGCTTAACAGTTCTTCAAGGTCTGGTCATGGACCGGAGGCTTGGCTCTAACTTTAAAATCCCTGCAGGCTCTCTCCAAGTCATAACACTTCTCTCCACTTGCCTATTCATCATAGTCAATGATCGGTTTCTCTACCCATTTTACCAAAAGCTAACAGGAAAGTTCCTGACACCGCTCCAGCGAGTCGGGGCAGGCCATGTTTTCAACATTCTTAGCATGGCTGTGACTGCCTTAGTTGAAGCAAAGCGATTGAAGGTAGTACAGAATGGTCATTTCCTCGGATCATCATCGGTTGCAGACATGTCAGTCTTGTGGCTATTCCCTCCTCTAGTTATAGTAGGAATAGGTGAGGAATTGACTATGGCTAATTTCATCCTACTCGAACTTTGTTCAAATTGATCATGTTCTTGGTTTCTTATATTTGGTTACAGGGGAGGCCTTCCATTTCCCTGGGAATGTAGCTCTGTGCTATCAAGAGTTTCCAGAGTCTATGAGAAGCACCGCAACATCGATCACCTCAGTTGTGATTGGGATATGTTTCTACACAAGCACTGGTTTGATCGACCTGATTCAGAGAACGACCATGTGGTTACCAGATGACATTAACCATGGAAGAGTTGACAATGTGTACTGGGTTTTAGTGATAGGTGGAGTCTTGAATCTTGGTTATTTTCTTGTGTGTTCTTGGCTTTACAGATACAGAAACCTTAAGGATGATGATAATGACAAAGATGCTGTTGGCTCTCACTCTACTACTTTGTCCTCATGATCCTATAAACTGGAGAAAGAGAGAGAAAGATTAAGAACGAGTCGTTTGTTTTCATAATTTGCAGTTTTGTGAAGGGAGAGCTTTGTCTGAAAAGCTCTTTTCAACTGTTTTTGAAGTATATATAAAACTGATTTGTAAATTTGTTGTAATATAATTGATTTGTGTCTGTGATAGAGGATTAAGAAGAATTGTTTGGTAATGTTACGTTGATTATAATAGTGCAGACATTACATGTTTTTCTGAAAATGAATGGGTATTTGGTGAATCTAGGATGAACTATAACACATTGATAGCATCAAAGCTTGTCTTAGTGAGTAGTCTATTTTAATTCAATACAACTTACAACATGTTTTTGTGCGCTTGGTTGTAGGAGCTACCTGATGAACAAATTATTAGTAATAAAAGACAAGTTGGTCTGTCTTTAGTAATTTATGTACAGGACAATGCATGTTAAGTTGACTTCTTGAATGTTATTAGGTTAAACGATGTTTTGCTTTCACACAGGCTGATTTGAAGCTGACAGAGATGATTTAACTCGCAGTAAACAGCTTTGAGTCTTTTTTTTTTTTTTTTTTTTAAGTTTTAAACTTACCACATACCAAGTGCCAATGGGTTTATCCAATCGAGCAAGCTTAGCATAACCTCTAACTTCTTCTGGTAAATACAAATCTATCCAAGAAGCTTGCTTAACAAAAGCACCATCACTCTTCTCTATTCATCTTTCTTAGGCTTTCCCTCTTTCCCTTTACTCCATACTTGGTAGTTATACTTGCATAAATGATAACACTTAGTGAAAGGATTTGTGTCATGGGTAGTCACAACAGGATTTGGACAAGGATTTATGTAGTTGTGATTGCAAAAAAGCAAAGGAAGAAGATGGAGTTGCCAAGACGGAGGATCTCAACATCTTTTTGAGAGAAATTGTTTGCCTGCAAGAAACAAAGACTTGAGAGATTTCAAACGTAAGTGAATGAAAGCTAACATTTTTTTTTTGAAAATAATGTTAAATTAGATTCAAAGAAAATCGTTTGTACATCAAATGCAGCGGTGGTACAAAAAGAGAGTTAGGACATGTTTAAAAAGCTAAAGCATAAATATAAAAAGTATATCGGACTAGGGCAATGGGCGAGTTGCCAGCCAGGTAAGGAGGTCGTCCTTGTAACGTTTATCTCCAATGAGTTGAATGGCTAGTAATTGATTCCTGATCTGGCGGTCAGTCCAAGCAATGAGGTGAGTTGGTGTCCTTGGAGGGGCTCCATGTCGCCTATCGTTCCTTTCTCTCCAAAGTGTGTGTACCAGAATCTGCAGAGTGTAGCGAGCTAAGAAGGCGCCGACTCGGTTAAAACCTTGTGTAGATACATAAGCAATAATGGACTGCCAATCTGTTGAGAAATGTGCTTTGTAAATGTGAGAAGCCAGGCCGTTCCACACTTCAGCAGAAAAAACACAAGAGAAAAAGAGATGATCTCTTGTTTCGACTGCAGAGTTGCAGAGAACATATGTTGCATCAACACCACTATTCCAACTCTGCATCCGGTCCCCCGTAGAAAGGCGATTCAGGACTGCGAGCCAAACGGTAAAAGAGTACTTAGGAGTTGCATGAGTGAACCAGACCGCGGTGTGCCAAGAAACCGGATCCAAAGCGTGGCGAGTATGTTGCCAAGTATCCTTTGTTGAAAAACGATTCTGAAACTCATCCCGTTTCCCCCTCCATAAAGCTACATCTTCCCCAATCTTCCTGTTATTCCACTGATGTTCTAACTCCTCCTCCATGTTGTTGAGGTATTCAACAGGATGCCTTCTTCTGCGTCGTGTAGTCCAGGCTTCTAGAACAGAGGCGGTTCGACTGATCCCCATATCAATGCAACCTCTATCTCCCGCAATGTCTACTAAACAGCCCATCCTTGACCAGTTATCATACCAGTAAGAAGTGTTAGCACCATCATGAGCATCAACGCGACATAGGGTTTTAGCAGTAGCTCTGCATTTAAGAATTTTACGCCATATCCATGAACCGGATTAAGTGTTATCCGGTAGTCCCCAAATCGTTTCCTTCTTAAGAAGATATGTTTTCACCCATCTTACCCACAACAAGCCCCCCTCAGAGACTAGCCGCCAGAGCAATTTCAGACAGCAAACATCATTTGTTTCTCGGAGAGAACGCAATCCCAGACCACCCTCCTTCTTCGGTTTACAAATGGAGTCCCATGCGACTTTAGCTTTAGTTGGACTCATCTCAGAGCCAGACCAGAGATATGCGGAGCATAACTTATCAATCTCTTCCAAGCATTCACGAGGTAAACAATAAGCAGACATCCAAAAACTGTAGACACTCCAGAGAACAGAGTTGATAAGATTCAATCGCCCTGCATAGGAGAGGTGCCTTGCGGTCCAAGAACCAATTTTCTTTTTGATGTGATCAATGAGTGGGAGACAGTCTGCCATAGAAAATCTTTTTGTGACCAGAGGAAGACCAAGATACCTAACTGGGAGGGTGCCAACACCAAGAGGGAACCGTTCCACAATCTCCTGAGTGACCGTATCAGAGATACCGGCCAAATAAATTGTTGATTTCTCCATGCTTATTTTCAAACCTGAAAATTTTCCAAACTCATCAAAGACCCTCATCAGCCCTTCAATAGACCGAACTCTACCATTTGAAAGAAGCATTAAATCATCCGCAAAACTCAGATGAGTTAGACCAATGTTCTTGCATTGGGGGTGATATCCAAACTTCCGCAAAACTGCAGCTCTATCCAGCATTTTCGAAAGGACATCCATAGTAATAACAAACAGATGAGGGGACAATGAGCAACCCTGACGCAACCCATGAGAACTCTGAAAATATCCAACCAAATCACCATTTACTTGCACCGAGAAAGAAGCTGTCGTAACACACAACATGATCCAGTGAACAAACTCTTGAGGGAAATCCATAACCGTAAGAACATGACGGAGGAAAGACCATTGGACCAAATCAAATGCTTTGGAGATGTCGATTTTGATGGCACAACGACTAGAGATAAAGTCTTTGTGATAATTCTTCACAAGCTCTGTAGCTAAGAGAACATTCTCAATTAGCAGTCTATCTTGAACGAAAGCAGATTGATTTACGGATATGAACTTTGACAAAACCAGTTTCAGCCTGTTCGCTATGATTTTTGAGATAACTTTGTATAAGACATTACAGTAAGAAATTGGACGGTTCACACCCTTCGGCAAAAAACCTTTTTCAAAGAAAGCTAACTTTTTCAGTAAAGGGTTTATTTATTACTATAATAGAAGATAATAGAAGGTAATCTGTTGTGTATTCCAATCAAAGACGTAAAGTCTATATACAAGAGTAGTTGCCTAAACGTGATAAACCCATATTAGAGTAAATCTAGGAATATAGAATATTAACATATATCCTAA
The DNA here is from genome assembly GCF_030686135.1 of Camelina sativa. Taxonomy (NCBI): domain Eukaryota; kingdom Viridiplantae; phylum Streptophyta; class Magnoliopsida; order Brassicales; family Brassicaceae; genus Camelina; species Camelina sativa. The sequence goes on from NC_141883.1 coordinate 17,409,539, forward strand.
TATAATACCCCCCTCACGTTGATGGTACGTAATCTGTAACACCTAACGTGGACAATAATCTTTGAAATGTTTGGCTGGCAGAGCTTTAGTAAGAAGATCAGCAATCTGATCAGTAGTAGAAATGTGTTCGGTTGTAATGAGCTTGGCAAGAACGACGTCTCGGACCTGATGACAGTCGGACTCAATATGCTTTGTCCGCTCATGAAAAACAGGATTGGCGGCAATATGAATGACAGCTTCACTATCACAATGCAGAGAAATCAGAGAAGAATGATCAACACCCAAATCCTTGAGAAGACGCTTCAACCATATGATTTCTTTGAGGGTGTATGCCATTCAGAGAAGAATGATCAACACCCAAATCCTTGAGAAGACGCTTCAACCATATGATTTCTTTGAGGGTGTATGCCATGGCACGGTACTCAGCCTCAGTAGAGGAGCTAGAAATCATCTTCTGCTTCTTTGTCTTCCAAGAAATAGGAGAGTTCCCTAAATAGACAACATACGCCGAAAGAGAACGGCGAGTAATAGGACATGAGTTATAATCAGAGCCGCAGTAGGCGGAAATGTGGAGATCACAATCTGATTGAAGAAGTATGCCTTGTGCAGGAGAACCTTTGAGATAACGAACTAGACGGAGTGCTGCTTCCCAATGTACGAGCAAAAGTGCCTTCATGAACTGAGAAAGAATGTGTACCGCGTAGCTTAAATTCGGCCGGGTAACTGTCAAGTAGATAAAACGACCGACCAAACGACAATATTGTTGAGGATTGTCAAACAAAGGACCAGTTTCAGAAGCAAGTTTATGATTAACCTCAATAGGCACTGGCTACGGCTTACAACCAAGAAGACCAGCTGCACGGATTATGTCCAGAACATATTTTCGCTGAGAGAGACAAAAACCATCCTTACCGCAAGAGACCTCAATGCCCAAAAAATATTTCAGGCGATCGAGATCCTTCATATGAAAACACTTCTGGAGCTGGACTTTAAATGTATTAATGACAGCCAAATCATTTCTTGTAATCACAAAGTCATCAACATAAACAAGAACATGAAGGATCATCGTGCCTCGTCGTAAGGTAAACAAGGAGTAATCTTGATAGCTTTGAGTGAACCCCATTTCCCGAAGAGCATTGGAGAGCTTAGAAAACCAACATCGAGGGGCTTGTTTGAGACCATATAAGGATTTGCGAAGTCGACAAACCTTGTTAGGATCCATGGCTTTAAAACCAGGAGGAAGACGCATGTAAACCTCCTCCTCAAGATCGCCATGTAGAAAAGCATTGTGAAAATCCATTTGATGAACTTCCATGTCCTTAGCAGCAGCAACACCGAGAAGAGAACGAACGGTTGTCATTTTTGCAACGGAGCAAAAGTCTCGGTAAAGTCAGTCTTCTCTTTTTGAAGATTACCCATGGCTACGAGACGAGCCTTGTAACGTTCTAAAGTGCCATCGGAATGATATTTCAATTTGTAAACCCATTTACTATTGATAGCTTTCTTCCCATGAGGTAAGTCAGTAACATCCCAAGTATGGTTGGCCTCAAGAGCATCAATCTCTTTGCGCATGGCCTTGCACTATTTCTTGATTAAAACAACATCTTTAAAATGCTTGGGCTCCGTGCTGTCAAGAATGGCGGCCATGTAGGCAATATGATTGGCCAAAAAACCCGCGTCAGATAAATACATGGAAATTGGATAAAGCACATAGTCTTTGAGTAGAACCGAGGGGATACTTTTTGCGATGTCCCTTGCCCAATAATTCAAGTAAACCAGGTGAGGAAACCTCAGCAGTATCAGGTAAAGAAGACGTCGGAACCGGTGAAGAAGTAGAAGGAGAGTCAGGCGTATCACGCTCTGCCAATGGTGTAGAAATAGAGACCGGAGACGACTCAGAAGAAGGAACCAGAGCAGGTGGCAGCAGAACCTCAACAAGCGAGGTAGGAGTAGAAGAAAAACCTCTATTGAGGATGTAGGAAGCGGTAAAAACCAATCATCCTCAACAAGAGCAGGAGATATGATCATGAGACCATCCAAGACGACCCTTGAGTCTTGCTCAACACGAACGAAGTCAAAGATCAACTCTTCCTACCAAACTGCTATTTGGGATACATTCTTACCGCATCTAGAGCATATCTCGAAGTTGAATCAGTTCAATCAGAGTTTAGATGAAGGAGTTATTCATTTTACAAATCAGGTGAACTCATGGCTACACGACTTAGACCTACGAGCATTCAAAGGAGGATTCCGACCAAGCCAGAAGTATCAAGCTATGAACATAACTGTTCTGAAATCTTTATCCATCCTAGAACCATTGAGAATTGGAAGCACGTTAAAATCAGTTCATACTTGAAAGATATGGATATTTTAAGTCAGTGGATTTGTCCTAGTTCCAGTTTCACGTCTGAGCCAACGATCGTGTTACACAGACCAACTCAGCATCAATTTCGACACGAAATCAATTGGAGGATGTCAATGGATCTCTTATGTTTCCAAAAAGCTCAAGAACACAAGATTTGGCCAACAAACCACAGAGTTACGTCCCATTTGCCAAAGAAGGTGAATCTAGTTCTTAACTTGATAAGTTTCAGGTCCAGTTGGTTTAAGAGCTTCCATAATTATGTTTGGCAACCAGGAGTTGTTTCAACTAAGCTCAAGATGAATAAATGATACAGTCCAAGTTGTTTCTCATCAGAAAGTTAGATCAAGGAGTCAAAGAGATAAAACATCAAAGAGGTACTTAATGGGACTATTCAAGAGCTTATGGCCAAAGAGAGCATGAGAAATTCTATTGGGGATGATACCTATCAAGTCTAGTCCACTTTGAGCCTAATTCAAGACCAAAAAGGCCCTAAATAATCACTCTAATTTGTGGCCAAAGAGAAGTGACGAAAATTGAAGTTCAACTCACCTTGGGAAGGACACCTTGGGAAGACAAAATTCAAGAGTTGAATCTTCATTCAACTATCTATCTTTATTGTTCTTTTTAGTTTCAAGAATAATACTTGGCTTTGTTACCAAGTTTTCTTATCCTATATAAACTCATGTAAGAGCAAAGAAATAATAAATTCAACTTTTTATAAAACCTTTTCTTTTCTTTGAGAGTGATTCTCTTCTGTTCTTTGTGAACAAAACCGATTGCTTGGTGTGATTCCAATAATCAAAACCGACTACTTGGTGTGATTCCAATAGTCAATACCCGATCTCCTTGGTGCGAGACTGAGAGATCGGATCTTTTTGGTGTGAGGCTGAAAGATCTAAGCGGTATATCAAAAGTCTTTCTGCAACTCATGTGCAATCATTCATTCCATCATCCTTATTCTTAAGGCTTCTTTGTCTTTAGAATCAAGGTGTCTCTATCAACCAACTCAAAGGTGTCGATTCCTTGGGAGGATCATATCAGCAGACGACACAGAAGGAGATAGAATTGTCGGTTTGTCAGTAAATGGAAACACGTCTTCAAGAAAACGAACATCACGGCTGGTGAAAAAAATTTCTGTCTCAAGATCGAACAAGCGCCAAGCTTTCTTGCCATAGGGGTAACCCACAAAAACACATTTACGACTTCGAGGCCCGAATTTGTCTTTGTCACGAGATCGAGTATGAGCATAACAAAGACAACCAAAAGTATGGAGCATGGTGTATGACGGACGTTGCCCAAACAGAACTTCATATGGTGATTTTCCCTTCAATATTGAAGACGGTGTCCGGTTGATCAAGTGTGTAGCGGTGAGAATACTCTCACCCAAAATTTAACGGGCATATGGCTTTGGAAAAGACAAGCACGAGCAACATTGAGAATATGACGGTGTTTGCGTTCTACACGGCCATTCTGTTGTGGAGTATCCACACATGATGTTTGATGCATAATCTCATGATCTTGAAAATATGATGTGAGGCACATAAATTCGGTGCCATTGTTTGTGCAAAAAGCCTTTACTTGTTTGCCAAACTGTCTCTCGGTCATAGCACAAAAATTATGAATCATAGTGGAAACCTCCGATTTCGCGGACATTAAATAGGTCCATACGGCTTGAGAATGATCATCAACGAGAGTTAGAAAATAGACCGCACCACTTGTAGAAGGAGTCTGATAAGGGCCCCAAACATCACAATGAAAAAGAGAAAAACAATCCAATGCTTTATTAATGCTCTCATAAAAAACTTCTCGAGTTTGTTTAGCTCGAAAACAAATGTCACAATTTTTCATATCTCCAAGGCCACTTGGAGATGAAGTACATTCAGGTAAAGAAAGTAAAACAGTAGAAGACGGATGACCGAGTCGACGATGCCATAATGGTCCAGAAGAAACAGGAGTAGCAGCAGAGACCTTGTTAGACTAAGCAGCCAAGACTCCAGTAAAATAGTACACTCCCTCACGCTCTTCCCCCGCCCCAATCAAAGTCCTCGAAAAATGGTCATGCAAGAAACACAAAGTATCAGTAAATATTCCAATGGAGCCAGTTTGTTTTAACAGTTTAGAAACAGAAATTAATGTGCAATTAAAATCTAGAACAAACAAAACATCAGTGAGCAAGTAAGCGGAGCTCAAAGGAAGTGAGCCACGCTTAGTAGCACGGGAAGCATTACCATCAGGTTTGGTCACTGGCGAGGGAATGATATCAACACAATCATTAATAATCGAGTAATCGCCGGTCATGTGGTGCGAGGCACCAGTATCCGAAATGACATCATTTAAACGTGTTTTACCCGACAATTTTTCAGAAGTAATGTTAGAGTGTTGAGCCTCAAAGAGATGGATGATCTGGGTTATTTGATTGTTGTTGCTGTCGGAGGAAGACGTAACACGAACATTATTAACTCGACCACGACCACGGCCATTGCCCCTGGACGAGAAACCTCCTCGTTGGACAGAGCGGTTAGAAGTGTCTCTATTTTCATAATGGTTGCCACCCTTTTGTTCGTGGTACCAATCAGGAAAACCATGAAAAAGAAAGCATTCAGAGATGTCATGGCCTTGACGATGACAGTGGGTGCAAGAGAGAGTAGAACGATCGCAAAACCGTTGAGTAGAAGCAGCAGCAACTTGAGAAGGTTGCTCTGTTTTGACGGAGAAACCAACGGCATCGGTTGTGATAACTTCCTTCGATCTTGCCACATTGAGGTTCTGCTCTTCGCGAATAACACGAGAGTAAACCTGCGTAAGTGGTGCGATAGGATCTTCACCGGTAATAGTGGAACGGATGTTGCTAAAACGTGGAAGATCCAAACCAAAAAGAAACTGATGGACCCGATCCTCTCCACGCTCCTTAGCAATATCCGGAGCAGCAGCACAAGTACATTGACGGCCGGTATTGTAGTTATGGAGTTCCTCCGATAATTTGGAAAGACGACAATAGTATTCCATCACCGATTGACCATTCTGCTTACAAGCAGCTATATCATCTTTGAGAACTTGTTTACAAACCCCGTTTCCAACCGAGAAACGAGATCGAAGGCTTACCCATAATGTAGAAGCATCGGTAATAAACGAAACCGTAGAACGAAGCTTGGGATCAATGGAGGTGCATATCCATCCAATGATCATCGAGTTGGCGGCACGCCATGAAGCCAACTCAGGTTCAGTAGTGGGTTTTGGGACAGAGCCATCGATGAAACCAAGTTTCTGCTTGGCCTGCAAAGAGTTTTTCAGCTCCGTAGCCCATTCAGCATAGTTATCTTCTTGTAAAATTACAGAAGAGATCAATGCTCCTGGATTGTCAGAAGCATTGAGTTGATACGGTGATGGTGGTACGGATACGACAAGTTGCGTTCCAGGAGTTGTATTAGAACCAAACATGATAATAGAATAAGGAACAGAGAACAGAGTAGAAGAGAAGCGGCAGTTGCAAAGAACAGCGGCTAGAAAAATAAAATTTAGGTCAGAAGAGATTACGCTCTGATACCATGTAATAGAAGATAATAGAAGGTAATCTGTTGTGTATTCCAATCAAAGATGTAAAGTATATATACAAGAGTAGTTGCCTAAACGTGATGAACCCATATCATAGTAAATCTAGGAATATAGAATATTAACATATATCCTAATCTAATAATTACCTTTTCAATGAACACAAGAAGGTATATCAACCTTCAACAAAGCACCTGAAGGTAACCCAAATGATTCACAATCTGATTCGATGATGCTTATTGAAAGTAAAATACATTTCAGAGGAATTTTACCATTTATGTATAAACCATATTAAAATGAACTAATCAATCAAATAGAATGTGCAAAGGAAAATATTTTGATCTCATATATGCCAATTTTTGTAGACTGGGAAAATTATATTGTGGCCACTATCGATGTTAGTAGATACTTGGTAAAGTGGGAGGTCTGGTAAAAAAAAACTTTTTCTAGATGTCTATGATGATTACATTCACCACGTGAAGTTGGAACACGACAACAGTTGATGAAATGTCAGAACTTTGGTGTAGTTATTGAGGTATTATATAATTTAGAACAAAGTGGATCATGCATCATTAGCAAATTAAATCATTGGGTACAACATACATAACTATTCTGTACTTACTTGTTTAATTAGTTTCTTTTATATAACTGCACCACAACACAACACACAAACACAGTATTGGACGCAACTCATCTTCTTCCTCTGTTCTCTGTCAAATGGCTGGTTTAATCTCTACTGCTGACACAGAAGCTCAGAGTTCTGGTGATCCAAGCAGCAAGCGCGGTGGCTGGATCACTTTTCCGTTCTTGATGGATACGTAATATTTTTGTCTATGTTCTTGTTGATCCCAAAACACAGAGATAAAAATCTTGATTATTTTTTCTATGCTCTATGTGTTATAGCTACGTTGTTAGGCCTTTCCATAACTTCTTTCGGATGGGTAATGAACTTGATCGTCTTCTTGATTGAGGAATACAACATCAAGAACATCGCTGCAGCTCAGATTTCAAATATTGTCAATGGATGTCTCAGCATGTTGCCTGTTGTTACAACCATTCTAGCTGATTCTTTCTTTGGTAATATTCCCGTCTTCTCGACCTCAGCGTTCATTTCTCTTCTCGTAAGTCAAGAACTCGTTGATCTCTCTACTATCTCTTAAGTTACTTACACAAAGCTTACTAGTATTAACACTTTTTTTCCAGGGCATCTTTCTCTTGACTCTTATTACATCTTTCGATTACTTGAGACCTATACCATGTGAAACAGGCTCAATCCTATGTCAGTCACCATCAAAACTCCAGCTTGGGATCTTGTATACAGCCTTAGCTCTAGTGATTACTGGAACAGCTGGGACAAGGGTGACTTTAGCATCTGCTGGTGCAAACCAGTATGAGAAACCTAAAGACAAAGGAAGCTTCTTCAACTGGTACTTCCTCACAGTTAATACAGGCGCCATTATTAGCGCGACAGCAATTGTATATACACAGGACAATGCTAGTTGGAAACTCGGGTTTGGACTATCTGCTGCTGCTAATTTGATCAGTTTCTTTGTCTTCATCTCCGGGAAGAGATATTACAAGCATGACAAACCCATCAAAAGTCCCTTCACAAGTCTTGTCCGCGTTGTAGTCGCTGCTACAGTGAAAAGAAAGGCTGTGATTTCATCCAAAGAGGAAGACTATCATCACAATGAGCTCATAGAAGAGACCAAGAATTCTGCTGTAATGCCCTCTAAGTGCTTCAGGTGAAACAAAAAGACCTTGCCTGATTCATAAAACGTAAACACAGAGCTGAAAGATCTTCACATGTGCAGGTTTTTAAACCGGGCAGCGTTGAAGGTCGAAGGGGACTTAAAAGTTAGTCATGATGAATCATTCAATAAAATTTGGAGGCTATGTTCTGTTCAAGAAGTAGAAGATTTCAAAGCGGTTCTTCGACTTATTCCTCTGTGGTTAGCCATCATGTTGGTTAGTACTCCCATTGTGGTGCAAACAAGCATGATGGTACTCCAAGGTCTAGTCACAGACCGTGGGCTTGGGCCTCACTTCAAAGTCACGGCTGGGTCTCTCCAAGTCATAACAATCATCTCTGCATGTATCGTCATCATAATGAACAACTGGCTTGTCTATCCTATGTACCAGAAGCTAACCAACAAGCAGCTGACACCACTTCAAAAGGTTGGTATAGGCGAAGTTTTACCATCCTAAGCATGGCCATCTCAGCGGTTGTGGAAGCAAAAAGGTTGAAAACAGTTGGGAATGAGCATCCCATGTCTGTGCTATGCTCAGACATGGGAGAGGAAGGCGATGGCGGTGTTGACGGGGACGAGCAACGGAGAGGAAGGCGATGGCTCGTCGACGAGGGACGGAGAGGAAGGCGATGGCGGTGTTGACGGGGACGACGGTAGGAACGGTGGGTGGTGATCAGAGCACGGAGGTGAGGGCACCAGAGCCGGTGATGGAACAACCAGAGGTGATATTGTTGCCGATATCGAACTAGAGTATTGAGGAGACGATTGAGCTGAAGCTGGTTGTGACAGATGAGAAGCAATGTGTTGAGCAAACGGAAAACGAGACTCAACAAATTGCACATGACGAGAGGTGTATAGCCGGCCATGAGCAACATCAAGACACAAATACGCACTTTGTGTTAGCGAGTAACCAAGAAACACACAAGGAGTATATCGTGTCTCGAGTTTGTAACGCTGATAAGGACGAAGCCAAGGATAACAATCACACCCGAAAACCCGAAGCTTGAGATAATTGGGACTGGTGTTAAATAAATGCTGGTATGGTGTATCACCATGTAAGACATTAGTTGGCATTCAATTTATCTGATAGACCACAATGGCGAACGCGTAAGGCCAGTACGAAGTTGGAAGAGAAACACGATTAAGTAGAGCAAGTCCTGTTTCGACCTCATGGCGATGCTTGCGTTCGGCTACACCGTTATGCTCAGGTGTATGCGGTAGAGAGGTGAGGTGAGAGATCCCATGCGACACCCAAAATGGCCGAAGAGCAATAAAATCTCCTCCATTATCCGAATATAACGTACATATCTTAGTCTGAAACCGGTTCTCCACCAATGATTTTAAAGCAACAAAAACATCTTTGACTTGAGATTTAAGTTTAAGAGGATAGAGCTATGTGTATCTTGTGAAATGATCAATAAGAACCAAATAGTATTTGAAATTTTCAGAAGAAAGAATAGGTGAAGACCACACATCTGTGTAGATGTAATCAAGGGGTTTAGAGGAGACAACTGTGTTTGTAAAAAATGGGAGTTTGTGACTCTTATTGATTAAACAATCTGAACAAGACAACTGTTTTGGTGAAGAGGAAGAAAGAGGTAATGAAAATTGAGAGACAATGGATTTTCAAACTAGAAAAGAGGGATGCCCAAGTCGAAGATGCCAAGAGATCAAATCTATTGGTGGAGAGGGTGAGACCGAGAATGCCGTAATGGAGCCACCACTCATCTACCACTCATACAATTTATTTCTCGTTCGGCCTTGGAGTAACTTGACCGTGCTTAGATGCCTCACCTGAAAGAGTGCAGGATAGAAATGAAACGAAACATGATTAGTATTGCATAGGCGAAAGACTGATATCAAATTCTTTCGAACATCTGGAACATATAGAATATCATTGAAAGTAAGAAAGCGAGATGGTGTAGGAAGTGAGGCAGAACCAATATGTGTGATTTTGAGATCTGAACCATCCCACAATTTGCACCTCTTCACCGCCGGTGTACGGTTGATGGAGAGACAAGTTGGCAAGATCCCACGTCAAAGGGTGCGTGGCACCCGAGTCCATGATCCAATTTGTGGGATTTTAAGGTTGAACGGCGGCCATGTTCGCACGAGGCTGCCACGGAGTGAGAGAGGAAAGTGGGTGATTGATACCACCGTAGGGTTGATATGAACCTCCGGAAGGAAGCTGAGAGCATTGCCTCGCGCTATGGCCAAACACACCACACAGCTGGCAACGTCCCTGATTACCTTTGCCTTGGGAGCCATGGTAGGAATGATGAGAGCCGCGTGTAGCATGGCGATTCTGGTGGCGAGAGGAGCTGGTGTTTTTATGAGGGTTTGTGAAACACAGCATTCGCCGTAACTGGAACAACATACGATGTGGAAACTTGCGTCTGAAACTTCAGCTCATAATTAATGATCTTCTCATGAATGGCAGGCATGGAAGGAGGCGTGTCGCGGCCGTCGATCTGGTCAATAAGAGGCTTGTAATCCTCTGGAAGACCTCCCAGCAGAAACTCTATTTGTTCTTCATGTTCATACGGCTTATCAAGCGTAGCAAGTTGATCAAACCGAACAACCAAACCCTGAACGTATTCTTCAACTATGGGAGAACCTTTCCGCCATTTGTTGGTCTGTTCCGGAAGTTGTTTTATGTGTCCCCACGTTGGTTTAGCATACGCAGAGGAAAGAAGACTCCAGATCTCGGCTGACGTGGAAGCCTTGGAGAGCATGGGTTGAATTTCGATCGAGATCGCACCGAGAAGGCTAGCAACAATGAGTTGATCTTGCCTTTCCCAAAGGTTATACTCTGGATTAGGAATAGAGGTTGCACTTTGACGCACGGTGGCGTCCGGAGCAACGGTGGTGCCATCGAGGTACCCCGCAAGACCATAACCAGCAAGCAGAGCACGAACTTGACGGTTCCACATCAAGTAGTTGGAAGCAGTAAGCTTGGTAACATTGGACATATTAATGTTATGAAGTTGTGAACCAGAGGCAGGATTGATAACATCAGATGGAGAGGCAGCCACGGTAAAGATCTAGAGAGGAGGAGAAGGAGGCGCGGCGGAAATTTTTTATTATTATTATTATTTTTTATTAGGTCTAGGATTTTTACTGCTCTGATACCATGTAAGGAAAGCTTGTATTATACATATGAATGTGTTACAATATATATAGTGTTTAGCACTGGGGTTTAGCAATAACTAATTACACAATAGTCCCTATATAACTCTCGTATAGACTGATATGGCTATTATAATATTGTTTTTCGTTTTCTCTGTCTTTTCTTTTTTTCTTGTTAACTCAGCTATAGAAATGTGTAGAAAGCGATTTTTTTAATTAATTTCAATCGTTACCAATCACAACCAACTGCAAACGCAACATTTGCGGGTGATAGCGAGAGAACCAATCAAAATTATTGATTGATTACCCTGCTATCTCCCGCAAACGCTGTGTTTACAGGTTGTTGTGGTTGCTAGCGTTTGGTACCAATCATATAAATCAATTTGTACCGTTTAAAATCGCTGAATTTCAAAAACTCTTTCTCGCAAAAATTTGTGGTTACGTGTGGTTTTAAAAGGGAAGAATTCTTTTTTTTTTTAAAGGAATATATATATCAAAAGATTAAAAAATATGTTATCAAACCTTATATATTAACGATAATTCTTAAACATCATTTATGGTGTTCGTTAATAATATTTTTCGATTTAAGTTTTTTTTCATTTATAGAGTTTTTGGTGTTTTTATAAAATTTTATTATTATAAAATTGCATTTTTTTAATAATTGTTTGTTTAGCCACTGTCCTACCCGTTGATCAACGAGTCATAAATTAACACACCCATTTTAACCGACAAACCAGTCGTTCAAAACGCTGAATCAAGGTTCAAATGGAAAACATTCGCTTCTGCAATCACAACCGCAACTGCTGCATTTAAACCAGTCAATCCCTTACTAATGTAACTACAGTATTCTCATATGTCAGGTAAAGCATTGGGCCAAGGCACATGATGTTAACAGTGGCCTACACCGAACCCTGAATTATGTATCCATAACGTTCCTAGTCGCTCTTCATTTACATGTATCAAATCAGTAATATTTTAAGTTGTATATGCTTAAAGTTTGAACCAATCTGCTTCTCCTTTGTCTTGCGCAGACTCAAACTTCTTAAAATGGGGACAACGTAATCAGGACTGTGTGGGTAAGAATGTTTGCAACCTTTTTCATTAAGGTACTAATCTTTTTTTTGCCTTCAACCCCAAACACCAAGCTTCAGTACGTACATACTTATTTGTTATATAATAAAATATATGCTTTATACCTTGTAGTTGCAATCTGTAGAGTACCTTTGGATGCAAGTGTTCTGCGTCAGTGCAATGCATAGTCAGTCTTTGAATATCCAAAAACTGGGAAACTACTGGTATAGTGAGTTATGGGAACTTTGGCCCTCCAACTGTACCCCATCCTTATTTTGGTAGATCGTTTTACTAATATTGTTTTTGCTTAGCATAAGTTTTAAACCAATCACGAATGACGAACCATATATATTAAAACATGGATATACATCGAAATGCAACACACAACTTATTTATTTCTTTATCTAGTTATCATGCAATCATGCACCCTAAACATACACTCAGAGCAAGACCCTACTCCCACACTTAGAGCAAGGCCTCATGTTTAAAGATACATGTTAAGACAAGTTTACAAATTGCATAAGCATATGCATGAGAACGAGAGGATTTTTACTTTGGTTTAAGTGGGACTGAATGTATCTATCTACAAATCTTGCATCTGATAGAGAGCAAAAGCTTAATAACGGACGAGAACGCTAGATCTCGAGGAGAAGGATTCACGAACGGATCTTGCTTAGAACGTCGTAACTTGACGAAGAATCAATAGGGATAGGGTCGAGATCGGGAGCGATATCGACGTAGTTTTGCAAGTCCTCCTTGCAGGGCTTGAACACAAGCTATTAGGTTGAGAGTCCTCCTCTCTAAGCTTTACACAAAGCTCTCGTAAAACTTGTTTATTCAATAATCGATAATTACACAATAATGAGACTCATGTCTCTTTAAATAAGAAAACAAAACCCTAGTCTAAATGTTTAACGACAAAACTATGGTTTTAAAACCCATGAACCTAAGGCCCATTAACATGACTTAAACAAACAACAAAGTCGTTAATGACGTGAAGATGCGCTGCATCAGTCCCTCCGGGTGAGAAAGAAAGATTCGAATCTGAAATCTTTTGGAGATATCCTTTGTCCACCAATTCATAATATTGACGCTTAAGAACTTCGTGACGTTTCTTTTTCCGCTTCAAGTGCAACGTGCGAAAACATCCTCCACATAGAGTCTTTGTTAAAACAATTGTGGCTTCCAAGCTCGCTTGAACACGATTGACGATCGCGATCAACAAAGCCAGGCGGTTGAGAGACATATACCTCTTCCTGCAGAGTCCCTTGAACGAACGAATTGTTGATATCAACCTGATGTATAACCAAATTCCGCTTCACCGCCGTTTCAAGTACCAACTGGATTGTTGTCGTCTTAATAACGGGACTAAAAGTCTCTGAGCAGTCAAGACCATACTGTTGATGAAAACCGCGAGCCACCAACCGTGCTTTGTACCTATCAATCGATCCATCAGGTTTATACTTTAAAGTGAAGATCCACTTACAAGTAATCACGTTCTGCGCAGGTTTAGGAGGTTCCAAGTCCCAAGATTGTTCGTGAATCTGAGCATTGATCTCATCTGCCCTCGCATTGCGCCATCGGGGATCCTTCAAAGCTTGTGCCACCGTCGTTGGTATGAGAGGATGTTTGGAGACGGTGAGACTGAATTTTGTATTTGGTTTGGTAATATTATTTTTGGAACGGGTTTTCATTGGATGGTTGTTTGGTCGTGGAGGTGAGTTAGCAATCGGAGACAGCGAGGGTGTCGGACTTGAATTCGAGGGGGAGGAGGATGATACTGGACTTGGATCTAGATTTGGTGTATGTGATAACGGGCTTGTGGTTGATGGGCTGGTCTCGGCTTCAATATTTTTTCGATCTCGGGCATGTTTTGTTCGGGTCTCATGAGTCTGATCAGTAGACGAGGGTGATGACGACGGTGACACAGCAGTGTCGGATGAGGACTCGTCGACAAGCGACGGAGAGGAAGGCGATGGCGGTGTTGACGGGGACGACGGTAGGAACGGTGGGTGGTGATCGGAGAACGGAGGTGAGGGCACCAGAGCCGGTGATGGAACAACCAGAGGTGATATTGTTGCCGATATCGAACTAGAGTATTGAGGAGACGATTGAGCTGAAGTTGGTTGTGACGGATGAGAAGCAATGTGTTGAGCAAACGGAAAACGAGACTCAACAAATTGCACATGACGAGAGGTGTATAGCCGGCCATGAGCAACATCAAGACACAAATACGCACTTTGTGTTAGCGAGTAGCCAAGAAACACACAAGGAGTATATCGTGTCTCGAGTTTGTAACGCTGATAAGGATGAAGCCAAGGATAACAATCACACCCAAAAACCCGAAGCTTGAGATAATTGGGACTGGTGTTAAATAAATGATGGTATGGTGTATCACCATGTAAGACATCAGTTGGCATTCGATTTATCTGATAGACCACAATGGCGAACGCGTAAGGCCAGTACGAAGTTGGAAGAGAAACACGATTAAGTAGAGCAAGTCCTGTTTCGACCACATGGCGATGCTTGCGTTCGGCTACACCGTTATGCTCAGGTGTATGCGGTGGAGAGGTGAGGTGAGAGATCCCATGCTACACCAAAAATGGCCGAAGAGCAATAAAATCTCCTCCATTATCCGAATATAACGTACATATCTTAGTCTGAAACCGGTTCTCCACCAATGATTTTAAAGCAACAAAAACATCTTTGACTTGAGATTTAAGTTTAAGAGGATAGAGCTATGTGTATCTTGTGAAATGATCAATAAGAACCAAATAGTATTTGAAATTTTCAGAAGAAAGAATAGGTGAAGACCACACATCTGTGTAGATGTAATCAAGGGGTTTAGAGGAGACAATTGTGTTTGTAAAAAATGGGAGTTTGTGACTCTTATTGATTAAACAATCTGAACAAGACAACTGTTTTGGTGAAGAGGAAGAAAGAGGTAATGAAAATTGAGAGACAATGGATTTTCAAACTAGAAAAGAGGGATGCCCAAGTCGAAGATGCCAAGAGATCAAATCTATTGGTGGAGAGGGTGAGACCGAGAATGCCGTAATGGAGCCACCACTCATCTACCACTCATACAATTTATTTCTAGTTTGGCCTTGGAGTAACTTGACCCCGTGCTTAGATGCCTCACCTGAAAGAGTGCAGGATAGAAATGAAACGAAACATGATTAGTATTGCATAGGCGAAAGACTGATATCAAATTCTTTCGAACATCTGGAACATATAGAATATCATTGAGAGTAAGAAAGCGAGATGGTGTAGGAAGTGAGGCAGAACCAATATGTGTGATTTTGAGACCTGAAACATCCCACAATTTTCACCTCTTCACCGCCGGTGTACGGTTGATGGAGAGACAAGTTGGCAAGATCCCACGTCAAAGGGTGCGTGGCACCCAAGTCCATGATCCAATTTGTGGGATTTTAAGGTTGAACGGCGGCCATGTTCACACGAGGCTGCCACGAAGTGAGAGAGGAAAGTGGGTGATTGTTACCACCGGAGGGTTGATATGAACCTCCGGAAGGAAGCTGAGAGCATTGCCTAGCGCTATGGCCAAACACACCACACAGCTGGCAACGTCCCTGATTACCTTTGCCTTGGGAGCCATTGTAGGAATGATGAGAGCCGCGTGTAGCATGGCGATTCTGGTGGCGAGAGGAGCTGGTGTTTTTCTGAGGGTTTGTGAAACACAACATTCGCCGTAACTGGAACAACAGACGATGCGGAAGCTTGCGTCTGAAACTTCAGCTCATAATTAATGATCTTCTCATGAATGGCAGGCATGGAAGGAGGCGTGTCGCGGCCGTCGATCTGGTCAATAAGAGGCTTGTAATCCTCTGGAAGACCTCCCAGCAGAAACTCTATTTGTTCTTCATGTTCATACGACTTATCAAGCGTAGCAAGTTGATCAAACCGAACAACCAAACCCTGAACGTATTCTTCAACTATGGGAGAACCTTTCCGCCATTGCTTGGTCTGTTCCCGAAGTTGTTTTATGTGTCCCCACGTTGGTTTAGCATACGTAGAGGAAAGAAGACTCCAGATCTCGGCTGACGTGGAAGCCTTGGAGAGCATGGGTTGAATTTCGATCGAGATCGC
Organism: Camelina sativa; assembly: GCF_030686135.1. Classification (NCBI taxonomy): domain Eukaryota; kingdom Viridiplantae; phylum Streptophyta; class Magnoliopsida; order Brassicales; family Brassicaceae; genus Camelina; species Camelina sativa. Next base: position 17,425,511 of record NC_141883.1, read on the forward strand.
ACCGAGAAGGCTAGCAACAATGATTGATCTTGCCTTTCCCAAAGGTTATACTCTGGATTAGGAATAGAGGTTGCACTTTGACGCACGGTGGCGTTCGGAGCAACGGTGGTGCCATCGAGGTACCCCGCAAGACCATAACCAGCAAGCAGAGCACGAACTTGACGGTTCCACATCAAGTAGTTGGAAGCAGTAAGCTTGGTAACATTGGACATATTAATGTTATGAAGTTGTGAACCAGAGGCAGGATTGATAACATCACATGGAGAGGCAGCCATGGTAAAGATCTAGAGAGGAGGAGAAGGAGGCGCGGCGGAAATTTTTTATTATTATTATTATTTTTTATTAGGTCTAGGATTTTTACTGCTCTGATACCATGTAAGGAAAGCTTGTATTATACATATGAATGTGTTACAATATATATAGTGTTTAGCACTAGGGTTTAGCAATAACTAATTACACAATAGTCCCTATATAACTCTCCTATAGACTGATATGGCTATTATAAGATTGTTTTTCGTTTTCTCTGTCTTTTCCTTTTTTCTTGTTAACTCAGCTATAGAAATGTGTAGAAAGCGATTTCTTTAATTGATTTCAATCGTTACCAATCACAACCAACTGCAAACGCAACATTTGCGGGTGATAGCGAGAGAACCAATCAAAAGTGTTGATTGATTACCCTGCTATCTCCCGCAAACGCTGTGTTTACAGGTTGTTGTGGTTGCTAGCGTTTGGTACCAATCATATAAATCAATTTGTACCATTTAAAATCGCTGAATTTCAAAAACTCTTTCTCGCAAAAATTTGTGGTTACGTGTGGTTTTAAAAAGGGAAGAATTCTTTTTTTTTTTTTTAAAAGGAATATATATATATCAAAAGATTAAAAAATATGTTATCAAACCTTATATATATTAACGATAATTCTTAAACATCATTTATGGTGTTCGTTAATAATATTTTTCGATTTAAGTTTTTTTTCATTAATAGAGTTTTTGGTATTTTTATAAAATTTTATTATTATAAAATTGCATTTTTTTAATAATTGTTTGTTTAGCCACTGTCCTACCCGTTGATCAACGAGTCATAAATTAACACACCCATTTTAACCGACAAACCAGTCGTTCAAAACGCTGAATCAAGGTTCAAATGGAAAACATTCGCTTCTGCAATCACAACCGCAACTGCTGCATTTAAACCAGTCAATCCCTTACTAATGTAACTACAGTATTCTCATATGTCAGGTAAAGCATTGGGCCAAGGCACATGATGTTAACAGTGGCCTACACCGAACCCTGAATTATGTATCCATAATGTTGCTAGTCACTCTTCATTTACATGTATCAAATCAGTAATATTTTAAGTTGTATATGCTTAAAGTTTGAACCAATCTGCTTCTCCTTTGTCTTGCGCAGACTCAAACTTCTTAAAATGGGGACAACGTAATCAGGACTGTGTGGGTAAGAATGTTTGCAACCTTTTTCATTAAGGTACTAATCTTTTTTTTGCCTTCAACCCCAAACACCAAGCTTCAGTACGTACATACTTATTTGTTATATAATAAAATATATGCTCTATACCTTGTAGTTGCAATCTGTAGAGTACCTTTGGATGCAAGTGTTCTGCGTCAGTGCAATGCATAGTCAGTCTTTGAATATCCAAAAACTGGGAAACTACTGGTATAGTGAGTTAACTGTACCCCATCCTTATTTTGGTAGATCGTTTTACTAATATTGTTTTTGCTTAGCATAAGTTTTAAACCAATCACGAATGACGAACCATATATATTAAAACATGGATATACATCGAAATGCAACACACAACTTATTTATTTCTTTATCTAGTTATCATGCAATCATGCACCCTAAACATCACACTCAGAGCAAGACCCTACTCCCACACTTAGAGCAAGGCCTCATGTTTAAAGATACAAGACAAGTTTACGAATTGCATAAGCATATGCATGAGAACGAGAGGATTTTTACTTTGGTTTAAGTGGGACTGAATGTATCTACCTACATATTTTGCATCTGATAGAGAGCAGAAGCTTAATAACGGACGAGAACGCTAGATCTCGAGGAGAACTCGGATTTACGAACGGATCTTGCTTAGAACGTCGTAACTTGACGAAGAATCAATAGGGATAGGGTCGAGATCGGGAGCGATATCGACGTGGTTTTGCAAGTCCTCCTTGCAGGGCTTGAACACAAGCTCTTAGGTTGAGAGTCCTCCTTTCTAGGCTTTACACAAAGCTCTCGTAAAACTTGTTTATTTAATAATGGATAATTACACAATAATGAGACTCATGTCTCTTTAAATAAGAAAACAAACCCTAGTCTAAATGTTTAACGACAAAATTATGGTTTTAAAACCCATGGACCTAAGGCCCATTAACATGACTTAAACAAACAACAAAGTCGTTAATGACGTGAAGATGGGCTGCATCAGTCCCTCCGGGTGAGAAAGAAAGATTCGAATCTGAAATCTTTTGGAGATATCCTTTGTCCACCAATTCATAATATTGACGCTTAAGAACTTCGTGACGTTTCTTTTTCCGCTTCAAGTGCAACGTGCGAAAACATCCTCCACATAGAGTCTTTGTTAAAACAATTGTGGCTTCCAAGCTCGCTTGAACACGATTGACCACGAGATCAACACACAATGAATATTTGGCGTTAAGGACCTGGCGGTGGAGCAAAATATGCACCTTTAACACATCAGCAGCAGCAAGTACGACACTCAAAGTACCCACAACAACCAAAAGGTGACCCTTCTTGTAGCGAGGGTAATCCCCAAACAGCTCCTCAATGATGCTCTTTGTGATTTTTGTGTGAGAAAGACATGGGGCATGCATATCCAAGCTGTAACAAAGTAGCTTCCACATCAACACAACGAAGACTGCATTTTTTATCTGCTTACCCACCATGAACCGAAGCTTGTTAGAAAAACAAGCCAAGGTGAGGCTTTATTTTCCACACGTTAATAGCTTTCTTGAAGCGCAAGTAACGACTCTCCAACAACTAAACGTAGTGGATATGAAACAAGAATCATCTAGTGGGCTACGAACAGTTCGGTTTACCCATATAGAAACCCCACATGATGTTTTGAACAATATATCTGAGAAGATCGCCACATCACGAAAAATACGATGTTGCGACACAAAAACCACAAGATCTGATCTCGGACCCATGTCGAAGAGGTTCTCGGGGGAAGGAGAATTTTGGCCTCTGACACGTCACCAACAAAAATATACCCTACAATCACATGGCGACACTTCTCCTTGTTAGTGACATCCATTATAAGTTGGTCTATGTCTTCCTCATTGTAAATCAACACGTCATCCCTCCACCAAAGAGGCAAAGACACATCATGTACTCAATGAAGAACCTTAAATGTTTGATAGGTACCACTCCGCTTCTTGGCGTAGAAGACTCAAGTAAGAAAACATCAAGAAAATCACATTTAAACTTGACATGATGCCTTTCGGTATACACACAAACATCTGATACGGCTCCACAGAGGGCTGCAAAAACTTTTGAGTCCTTTACTTCTTGCTGAAGAAACCAAATGTGAAGAGACACTGACCGCACCGGTGGAAGAAGTTGCTGACGAGTATGGTTTGTCGTAGCCAACACTTGGCTCTGCGTGTGGAATGTTCGTTGATGAACAACTCTTTCATTGGTCAGGACCCCTATGACCAGAGATAACCGAGTATACAATGACAGCTGGCGGTGATCTATAAACATTTCTTCTACTGAGGAACCACCACACGAACTAAAGCTCACTCGAATCTGGAACACGTCAATCAATTTTACCACTTGTATGCAATATTCCCGATGGCGTCTATGCTTAATCCTCCCAATATATGCCCCCTCATGCACATCAAAGTCAAAGGACATTAAGAAGAACTGAAACACGTTTCTTCTTTCACACGTTGTTGTCACTAGTGCACACGTGAAGAGACTGAGACACATGGAATCGGTGGCCACATAAGATACTCTCACAATCTCACGTGATAATAGTATCATAAGTATGATATGGTGAACGCATACATACACTACACGTCTATTTCTTGTAACCAAAGCTCCACTGGGGAAGAAAAACATAACGTGATTTACGTGACTTACGTCTCCACCGTTAACTGCAGTTGCGTCACTTTGACAACAAGATGAAACTTTCTTTGGGTTTGTGCTTCCAAAATCCCAATTCATGACCATTGTAGCTGAACTACACATGTGAGTTCCATCATCTTCTTGATTTGTCTCATAGAACACATGTAAATCTTCTCTTGGTAATCTCGCTTGAGGAGAAGGTACACGAGGTTTTACAACCTTGGTGTCCCCAATTTCCGTCCTCCCGCGTCCGTCTCGAATAGAAGCATAATAACTAGGAGTTTTACCAACATAGATAGCAAATTCCAGAGCACCATATACCTTGTCACGGAGATTCACCACATTGTGGAGAAACAAAATCTTGCGTCGACCACGATCTGGCGGCTCTCTCTTGATCTGCCGGTGACAGTTTGCAGGAGAGAGAGAATAATTCTGGGGTCTCTTATCCAAATATAAATCTCCGTTATTCGCATCAAAGTTGTTGTAGACTGGAGTAAGTTTGGATAGTGAAAGATGTTTAAATAACACCCCGTCAGTCTCGATGAACTCAACGTTCTCGACGTCTACTTCGCCACCATCGTAGATAGAATCATGTACACCAATGTTATTAACATCAAGGCTAGTTTTGACACTATGATCAGTGTGAACGTCAACGTTTGTAACATCCGCACTAGCGTCGATGTCTTGAATTTGATCTATAGATGAATCACCATCTTCGTAGGAAACAACACAGGTCGGGTCGTTTAGCAGATCCATTTCGTCATCATTGCCCGTGTTGTCAATAATAACGTTGTCATGAAATACTTCTGCTTCGACATCATCTTCCTCTGTGTAGACATCAAAACATGCATCTCCCTCCGTAGTTGAAAAACCAAGACCATCAACATCACGAACTTCGTCGTCACCGCATACATTGAAGATTGGATCTCCGCTTTGATCATCGTCGTTTCCTGCACCACCAGTAACGATATCAACATCTTCCAAGTCTGTGACATCATCGACCTTGTTCTCAACGTCGTTGTTATCGTGGTCGACAACATCACGGTCTTCTTTATTATTGCCGTCGAGTGTTAAATCTGCATCATACACCACATGATTCAAATCTTTGTTATCACCATAGATATCACGAACGATGAAATCTTTGTCGTCAAAGTAACAACTCTCTTTGTAAGCCACCAAAGACCTTCGTCGTTTCAAATTTTGCAAACGATTATACACCAAACTATGGTAATGATGAGGCAAAAAGTGTGTGCATAGCTTCTGCTTAAGTTTATCCCAAGATTTAATAGGGTTTTTGCCAGCTTGCTTGCCTGTTTTCTTCACATGTTGCCACCATGTTGCAGCGTGTCCTCGAAATTGTTTAACCACAACTGAAACAAATCGATCATCTGAAACGCTTTGAAACTCCAAAATCTCTTCAACATCCATCATCCAATCTAGTAATAAATCACTAGTAAATCCACCGTGGAACTCGGGAATATCCACCTTAAAATCTGTGAACATGATCGGAAGGAAATCAAACCACCAGAAACGTGATGACTCTGATACCAACTGATAGAGAGCGGAAGCTTAGTAACGGACGAGAACGCTAGATCTCCTGGAGAACTCAGATTCGCGAACGGATCTTGCTTAGAACGTCGTAACTTGACGAAGAATCAATAGGGATAGGGTCGAGATCGGGAGCGATATCGACGTGGTTTTGCAAGTCCTCCTTGCAGGGTTTGAACACAAGCTCTTAGGTTGAGAATCCTCCTCTCTAGGCTTTACACAAAGCTCTCGTAAAACTTGTTTATTCAATAATCGATAATTACACAATAATGAGACTCATGTCTCTTTAAATAAGAAAACAAAACCCTAGTGTAAATGTTTAACGACAAAACTATGGTTTTAAAACCCATGAACCTAAGGCCCATTAACATGACTTAAACAAACAACAAAGTCGTTAACGACGTGAAGATGCGCTGCATCACATCTTATGTTGGATTTGGATTGGAGAATCTGTAGCTAGCTTTATGTAACTTGTGTCCGAAGTTACCTTTTATAAATTCATGTTTTCTTAATGCCAATTCGCCTCAGATCCTTTATACACATTTAAACTGAAAGATAAGTTAAATGATCGACCACCAAAATGATGACTTCAGATTCAGTAATATATTTTGGCATCACCCTGAAAGTAGCCATAATAGAAACTCAAATCTTTAAGAAATCTTTACACCGGCAAGAAAAAAATAAAAATAATAATAAGAGTGACATAAATATCTGAAAAATGCTTGAAGATGTGAACTGAGAATAGATGAGCATTTATAAGTATGTTAACTTTAATAAGTGAACGATTCTTGTCATCAATTTTCTATTTGCTCAATTGTGAATTGCATCATTTAATTAACACATTTATCTCCGTTTTTTTTTTGCGAGTCTTATATTGAAAACTTGTAAATGTGAGATTACGAACATTGAAACCCCATTTTGTTCGAGAAAAATAAATGAAAAACAACAATACATCAGGTCACACACCCGAATTATTCAGTTTAGAAATATGAAAAACAACAATATATCAGGTCACACACCCGAATTATTCAGTCTGGAAAAATGAAAAAACAACAATATATCAGGTCACACACCCGAATTATTCAGTCTTGAGATTCGTCAACCTTGCTTTAGTACAGATGGATAGACAAATCCGCCGAACTGGCCCTGAATGTTTCCCTCACAAAGTCGGCTTTTGCACGGATACGGTCAAGTCGATCCACGGCAAGTCCCATGGGTGCATACAAGTCCACCCGTTCCAGCACACGACAAACGCGAATCAGATTCTTAAGGAGCTGCAACTCATAAAAATCTCCACAGAAGTTCCAGACTTCTAAATATTTGAGTGTATTCTTGAAACACGGGTGAAAAATTCCAACCCTCCAATATCCGTTTGCATCGATCGGCACTCGCACCATTCGGACAGCGGTTCTAACAACGAGCTGAAAAGTCAGCGTCTCCAGATATGGACAGCTGTTGATCATGAACCTGATTCCGACGAACTCACGTGGTTCGAGAGTGGTCATCAGCACCAATCTCGTCGTTTTCATATCTGCTCTAAGGCGAAGCGGGTTGACATTGTCCTGGATCACTTGAATGAGGAAAGGACAGACGGTTACTGTCTTGGCACTAACCAAACTGCAAAGGAGGTCACAAAAATGTGTTCCTAAGCCAGCTTGGAATTGGCTCAGCCGCCCAAAGTCGAGCGACACTTCATCCATTTCTTTGTTTACGTTCCTCAACGTAAAGGAATGAACATTGCCAGCATACTTGAAGATGAGAATGCTTGGCAGGTCGAGTGAAGTACCCTGCACTGCGAAGACACAGTTCTTGAACACCAGTTTGATCAACCGGTTGTTAACTCCGGTTATTGCTCCGAGACCAACGTTCCAGCAATTTTTAATCTGTAGACACTCCAGAAGAGGTGCCTTTGGTAGCAAAGACGTGATCATGGCAAGCGGCATCCACCCGAAGTAGAGGAACTCCACAGAACCCGCAACGGCAAGCCTCGATGCATCAAACCGGCATGCGAGTAACTTGAGCTTCACCAGGCCGGTTAATCGGTAAAAGCTCTCCGGCATTTGAATCATGGTAGATTCAAATGATGCTTCTACTTCATCTCTGTTCACCCAAAGCCGGTCTGAGAAATCAAGAACGAGATTCTTGACTTTCGTAGCGGCTGCGAAATCTATGAGAGTCCTCATCTCCGCTTCATAACCAATCGGCCTATGAAAGGAGAGTTCGAACGTATCAACGATCCCACCCGTGAACATGGAAACCCAATGCAAGGTGTAACCTACAAATGCCTCTCGTTTCGTATCTTCATCAACCCACGCTGGATAGGTTTGAGTGATCACAGCCTCTTGAAATGAGACGTTTCTCGTCTCTCGGCAAATATTTCTCCAACGTTTAGATAAAACGCTGGTCCTGAGAGCTTCCTTGAACGTCAGATTGGAAATGATTAGGACAAGAAGAATGTCCGAAAGAGTCGAGATCATGTCGAGAGCATCTCCTGAAACCATTGTTAGAGATTTTTGAGAAAATGATGAATGGAATCAAGAAAGTGATTTGCTGTGTTTTGCTAGAAAGATTTTGCTGTGTTTTGCAGGAAAGAGTTTGCTGTATTCAGGGGTCAAAAACTGTACTTTAAATATATGCTTCTATCTCTGATTAACTTGGTAATTTGTTCTCTAGTCCAATGTAGTTTTAACTTAGCTTTGTTTGACTCTCTTATACATGTAAAGTCATAATTAGTTTTTATTTAGGCCTTGAATGGTAGTAGATTCTAGAATAGTTTTTGGATTTTGTTTTTGAAAAACTCATTTTTTCTCCAATCAAGATTTTAACCTAAATACATTCCCTAAAAAATAAGAAAACTAGTTTTTTGGATTTTCCCTAAAAAATAAGAAAACTAGTTTTTTGGATTTTCTTTACAATCCTTAATAGAAACCAAAATCCACATAATTAGAGATTTTAAGAAAACACTCACCACATTTCTCATTTTTTTTTTATTGCAAAAACTAAAAACTCAAAAACTAAAAACCAAAAACCATAATTTAAAAACTATTTTAAAACCCACTACCATTCATGGCTTTATTTTATTTTACGGACGATTGATGTTCATATGGATTTTATTCCAAACATTTGCTTCCCAGATTTCGATTTTACCAAAAAATTGCCTATAATAGTTTCAATTCAAATGCATAATTATATCATAGGTGGTCAAAGAAAAAGTTCAACTATATTTCTACAATAAAGATTATGAAAGTCAAAGATAAAATATAACTTTCCTAGAGCCATTTAAGAACATGCATGTATTGATAAATGGTGCATCTTCAAAAATAGTTTTTTTTTCTTATGTCATTTTTCAAAAATATTATTTTATGTTGTCAATTTTCAAAAATATATATTTTCTATGTATAAAATGACTAAATTCTAAGTCGCAAACTCCAAATATTAAAATCTTACCCCCTCAAAACCATACCCTAAATGTAAAATAAAAAATTTCAACTTTAAAAAAAATTCTAAAAATTAATTTAACATATTGTAATTGTGTACAAAAAAAACAAAAATAAAAATGTTAAAAGAAAGGTATTTTTGAAAAAAAACGTATCTCAAAAGAGACATTTCTAACAAGTTATTAATTAAATTAGTAAATCAATTATAATTTTTTTTGTGGTTAAATTATCAAATATCACATTATTATTCTTTTTTTTGTGGAGTTTAATCGACATCTTCAGCATCGAGTTTAAGGTTATAATCAGTTAACTATGATTTATGCTAATTAATCGATTCATATTATTTTTTGAGTTCAAATAATTACAGATTACATTATTTATGAATAACTTTTTTTTAACAGCATTTATTTATGAATAACTATTTACAAAGAAAACAATATTTTTTCTTTTTGTATAAAATATACTTATTTAAAAAAAATACATATATTCATAAGATCTTTTTTTTTGGTCAAACATATTCATAAGATCATATAAAATATCTTTGTACAAAATCTTTAAAAAGGCACTCCTAGCTTTGGTAATTTAACTACTATAAAAACCTAAATAACTTAGACATAAGTACAATTAATGAAAAAAAAAAAAAAAATTAACAAGACAGCCACCTTTTTGTCTCTCCCTCTCTTCTCCATACAAAATTGTGGGTTTCTCAGACTTGTCTCTTGCCACGGTTCCCGCAACGGGACCGTGACACCGTATCATCTCCGACTAGTTCGTCGCCTTCTCCTCTGGCCAAAAACATTCCTCTGGTGCGTGTCCTTAATTCCCAAAATTTTATTGCTTTCCTTCAGATTACGAAACCCATACCTTACTTTTTGAGTACAAAAATTGAGTCTTTTGTACTCAAAATGACTCGAATGCTATAAAAAAAAATGAACCTTTAGATCTTAGTTTGATAGTAATTAGGTTGTAGGGATTCTTATTTGAATCTCTTTTGATTTCGTTAATTTTGATGTTGAATGGTTTCTATGTTATATTTGCAGGTTTTAATATCTCTGCTTCTTGACAATAAGGAGTAGACAGAGAGGTATCATGAACTCTCGAGGAAATGTGGCTGACGAAACAAACGTTTCGAGTAGAGGTTAATACTTTTTTACTCTTTGATGAAAAATTTTCTTAGATTGTTTGTGTTTATTTCAGAGTTTCTTAATCATTCTTGTTTGGTTTTATGGATTGTCAGCGATACGAAGGAAGGTGAAGAACACTTTGGACATAGCTATAACGAAATATAAGATTGATAGTTATAACTTAGTTGACCTTGATAAGGTATTAAATGATGTCTACTGCTCTTTTCGACCGGTTTCTGCTGATTACGATATTAGGAAGGAATTGGTGAGAAGCCTTAATGTTATGGCTGTTGATATCTATGGTAATATAAGATCTTTTTATCTTATTTAGCTTGGCTTATATCGAATGTTAGCAGAGGTTTTATTTATTTATCTTGTTCGTTAGGTGATTCAGAAGAGAAGAGCCCTGTTCTTGAGGCGTATGGGTCTTTTGTGATGGATATGTATACCTCTCAGAGTGATTTGGATGTTTCTATTAACTTTGTTAACGGAACATCTGAAGTTACTCGTGAAAAGAAGATCCAGATACTTGAAAGATTTGCTGAAAAGCTCCGTTCTTTGGAGGGTATGATATATTTTGTTCCATTCTTGTTGCTGATTCCATTATGAGAAATGAAATTATGATTATTACTTATTAGAAGCTGTTAAGGTCTATGCCAACTCTCATTATTGCTTTTTTTATATAACCTAAACTTCTTTTGTAGGAGAAGGGCATGTTAGGAATGTTGAATCTATCGTCACTGCTAGGGTGCCAATTGTCAAATTCTTTGATCATGGGGCTGCTGTTGAATGTGATTTGTCAGTCGAAAATAAAGACGGCATTTTGAACTCGCAGATCATTCGCATCATATCTCAACTTGATGGCAGGTTTCAAAAACTTTGTATGCTGGTAAGATTTTAAGTTCTGTTCTAATGGCTTTTGTTATCCTTATAGTGCTATTGACTTGCTTGTTTTTCAACAGAATTTAGTTTTTGTTTGCAAGTTAAAAACTATAAAAGTTTCTTCAATGACTAGAAGTTGCTAGGGTTTTAGATTTCTTTTGAGCTGCCTATGGTTTGTTGCTATACTTTGTTAACTCAGTGCTGATGAATTTTTCAGGACAATTTTCTCTTTACTATCTAAGTGAAGTAACCGCATGAAATTTAAACTGTTAGGGCATGTTTGGCTAACCATAGTTTTTAATTGATGAAGTAGTCATAGTTCAAAACGAGCATATAGATGGTTTATTGTTAACTCAGCTAGATATGTGTAGTTGTGGTCGATATATTTACTAATGTGACTATTCTCATATCTCAGGTTAAGCATTGGGCCAAAGCACATGACGTTAACAGTGCGCTACACAGAACCCTGAACTCTGTATCTATAACAATGCTAGTCGCTCTTCATTTACAGGTATCAACTCAGTTACCCTTATTATGTTGGATGTCCACTAGATTATGTACTCTTATTGTTCCAGTTACATTGACTTTCAGGATGCCCAAGTAGGTAGTTCGTCTGGCTGTTTAATGTGTTTCTTTTACTCTCTAAAATCAAGTTGGATAAAAGTGTTAGGTTGTTTATTGTGTCATTTTAAGTTGCATGTGAGTATCCAATCAGATACTCTTCAGGCTTTGAATGTTCAATGAGACAATACTTCCAAGTCTAATTTGCTTCTCCTTTGGTCTTATGCGCAGACTCAATATCCTCCCATTTTACCTCCATTCTCTATGCTATTTCAAGGTAACACTAAACTTCGTAAAAGAGAACAGAACACTTGTGGATTGTCAAATTTCAGATTACGTTTTTGATACTCGTCTTTCATATCCCTTTGTTATCCTTCTTTTCTTGTTTTTGCTTATATGGTTTTCCGTTAAGACATTAAGTGACCCTTTTCTTTTCCAGATGGAATGGATCCTCCTAATGTGGAGGAAAGGACTCAAAAGTTCTTAAACTGGGGACATCGTAATCAGGAATCTCTGGGTAGACTGTTTGCAACATTCTTTATTAAGGTGTAATATCTTTTTTACCCCTAAACCCTTACACCAATTAAAGAACAAGCTGTTATAACAAAAGCATTTGTGTCTTGCAGTTGCAATCTGTAGAATTCCTTTGGAGGCAAGGGCTCTGCGTCAGTGTGCTGAATGGTCTTTGGATAGCCAAAAAGTGGAAAAAATTTGGCATTGCGTCCATTAGTGTAAACTCAATGAAAACTCTGTTCAGTAATATACTTTATTTGCATTCTTACCTTTTTTGTCTTATGTCATTAGTAATTTTTCGTGTATCTTAACAGGTTGAGGATTTTACAAATGTGTCTCAAAATGTTTCAAGGCGGGTTAATGGCGCAGGAGCCAAAAAGATATACCGCTCCATAGACAGAACCGTTGAAGACATTTTTAAATTCCTCAATGGCAAGGTCACTGGGACAGATCTCAAACACATGTTATTTGGCCAAATCCCTGTTGTGCATCCTCCTCCTGTGGCGCCACTCAATGGAAAGACTGGGGTGTTTGGCCAACAAGATTTTGTGGAGCCTCCTCCTGTGCCGTCATTGTTAAGCCAACAAGCTGTTCTGGATCCTCCTCCACATGTGCTGCCACTTACTGGCGCTGGAAGACATCTTAAACACAGGAAGTTTGGCCAGCAAGCAGTTCAGCAGCCTCGTCCTCCGGTGCCGCCACTCAATGACCATAGCGCTAGAACACATCTCAGAGATAGGTCGATTGGCCAACAAGGTATTGTGCAGCCTCGTTCTCCTCTGCCTTCACTCAATAGCAATACCACTGGGACACATCTCAGAGATAGGTTTTTTGGCCAACAAGCAGTTGTGGAGCCTCGTCCTTCTGTGCCGCCACTCAATGGCAACATCTCTGGAACATATCTTAGGGATAGGTTTTTTGGCCAGCAAGCAGTTGTGGATCCTCGTCCTCCTGTGCCTTCACTTAATGACAATATCTCTGGAACACATCTTAGAGATAGGGTGTTTGGCCAGCAAGCAGTTGTGGATCATCGTTCTCCTATGCCGTCACTCAATGACAATATTGCTAGAACACATCTTAGAGACAGGTTGTTCGGCCAGCAAGCAGTTGTGGAGCCTGGTCCTCCTGTGCCTTCACTCAATGGCAATATCTCTGGAACACATCTTAGTGATAGGTTTGTTGGCCAGCAATCAGTTGTGGAGCATCGTCCTCATATGCCGCCACTCAATGTTTACCCACAGCAACCTCATAACAACTACAGAAACGGGTTCAGCGGTCTTCCTGAAATACATTACAACAAAAGAGTTTGTTTGGGAAACGGATACAGAGCTGTAGAAGAAACAGGTTACAGGAGAGAGGAAGAGAGATACAATGATCTCAGAGAACTCCGAAACAGGTATATCGGATACTGTACTGAAACTCCCCATAGGAATGATGATAGATATAGGGGTGAAGAACCAATGCCTGTGGGACAGTGTTATGACTATAGTTTAAGAACTGGTCCGCCACCTCCACAGGCACACCCACCATATGGTAGAGATACTTATGAGAATTTTCGTCCTCAAAACCCTTCCCGACCACCTCCACCTTATGGTAGAGATAGTTATGAGAATTTCCGTCCTCAAAACCTTCCCCAACCTCATTCTGGTAGATCGTTTTACTAGTAGGGTTTTTGGTCAGCAAAGTTAAAAACCAATCACCAACCATTTTTTCAAAGATGAATATAGTAACTTCATGTTATATATATAATTGGCGGAGAGTACAGGTTTTGGTTACATAGGGATTAATTGTGGAGAAGTGGAACTACAGTTTTGTGTGATAACTGAGAAGTCATAAGTGTCATGAATGTCTGTATGTTTCTTGTTTAGCTGGGATATCTTTTTAGTATTTATGCTGGATTCGGTTTAAATTTGGATTTATGTAAGATTTAAGTTAAATTGCTATTATGAACTTCTGCAAGATATATCCTTTGATTTTGTATTTTTTAATCTCTCTTTAGTTTATAATTTGAATGTTTTCTTTTTCTTTCAATTCTTCAAAAAAAAAAAAAAAAAAAAAAACAGGTTGTATTTGTGACTTTATGGTAAAGCAACAAAAATTCTTTAAATTTTTTTGGATGGATTCAAATAAAACTTTAGTTGACTTATATCAATTTGAACAGTTATCAATTTAAACGGATTGGTTTAATTATTGATAACTGTTATACATACTAGAATTGAAATTATTTTTATGTTTAATTTGGTGTATGAAAAAAAGTTATATGCTTTTCTTATGCAGAATTTGAGATTTTGTTCATCTTTGATAGTGTTAGCTAAGTCATGCATATGTTGCTGTCGTCATATATGAGGAGCTGTTTGTAACTTGTAAGAGAAGAAGGACACAATAGTTTTTTTATTTAAACAAGAACAAGTAGAAAGGATACACAACCTTCTACGACACAACCAACAATACATAGACAATCTGAATATTGTAAAGCATAAACTAACCAGAAATAGTATTAGCTAACACAAGAGTCTAGCTTTTTTTGTCATATAGAGTGACAATTATTGAAAACACGGAAAACAACAATTTGAACACATGGATGTGGTATCTTTGCTTAGTGGATATCCTCTAGTTTAGGCAGTTTCAAATGCAGGCTTCACAAAGCCCTTGGTGCAGAGAATAGAACATGCCTTGGTACATTTTTCAACGGCTGCATCCACAATTTCACTAGCATCTAGTCACCAAAACAAAGATCAGAATAAATTATTAATTAAGCATTTTATCTAACAACAAAAATAATAATAATCTTGGGGAGTCTATTTACCAGAGTTCCTGAGAGTAGTCATGGTACTGCACACAGAGGAAGCACACCCTAGCTTGCAGTATTCGTTGACAGCATCACCTTGAGTCACAAATAAAAATCCATGCAACTTGCATCAAAATTGGAATCCATCTATGTAACAAATAACTAGCAAAACACTAGAAAACAAAAAATAAATCAATTTACCTGAGTTTTCGAGACGCTTATAAATAGAGCCTGAAGGGCATCGACCATTATCAGGAACTTTTGTGCAACCAGTGGAATATAAGCAAACGAACTGGGGGATTTTTGGGGTATAATCGCAGACAGTATAGGCAGTTCTAGCATTCTGGGACGGGCAGCAGATCTTTGCTTCAACTTGAATTTGCACCATGAGCAGACTCATCATGAGCACAGTCATGAGCATAGCTGCAAATTTGCCTTCCATCTTACAATTGATGACTTGTGTTTGGTTACAAAATGTAAGTAGAGAAAACACTAACAATTGTAATTAAGCTTGTATTGATGAAATGATAATGAAACAAGACTTGTTTAAATACTAGTTCTTCTACAATTTTCTCCCACAAACGTCGTCGTTTGAGACCATTATCACATGTTCTATAGTCTTCAACAAACTGGCTTAACCACCATGCAATCACATGATATTTTGTTGATTGAAGAGGAGAAGACAAAAGATGAGACTGAGATCGAGTTTGTTATTTTTGGTACCAACGTGTTTTAAGTTTCTTCGTTTTAACCAACTCTCTCTTGTGGCTGTAGAAGTTATGGGTGGGTTTCAATTTGAATATTTTGTTGGGACCAAAATGAACGTTATCTTCTGTCTCTCTTTCTTTTTTCTGTTTTTTTTTCCTTGGGATCAATATATCTTCTCTAGTAAGATTTATGTTCATTACGGCCCTGATTGGTAACGGCTGTTACTTGTGGCTGTAGAGACTTTAACTTTAAAATTTTAGCTGTAGAGAATTTGGCTGTAGATGTTTTGACTGTAAAAACTTTTACTGTTAAAATCTGATTGTTTACCAACAACTTTTAAAGCTGTAATTGTTATTTTATTTTAATTTTTATTAATAATAAATATAAATGTCAACATATAATTCATAACAATTTAGTAACAAAAATAAAATTTATTAATGATAAATTAATTTTTTTTTAAATGTATGTCAACAAAATATGTGATTTTGTTTGAAAATTCTGTTTTCTTTTGTTTTTGGTAATTGATTTTTAATTGCTTTGAAGTGGCTGTTGAAACTTAAAAAAATAATAAAGCCATAAAAGTCTGATTGGCAAATAAAATGTTTTTACAACTTTTAAATGCTTTTAAAGTCTTTAAAGTATTCCCCAATCAGGGCCTAGGTAGAAAAATCAATAGGCAATCACATGATATTTTGTTGATTGAGGAGGAGAAGACAAAATATTAGATAGAGATCCAATTAGTTATTTTTGGTGCAAACGTGTTTTAAGTTTCTTCGTTTTAACCAACTCTCTTGTGGCTGTGGCCTGTGGAAGTTGTGTTTGTATTATATTTTGTTGGGACAAACATGAACGTTACGTTATCTTCTCTCTTTGTTTTTTTGGGGATCAATCTATCTTCTCTAGTAAGAATTATGCTCATTACGCGGAAAATCCATTAGATTTGAGCAGCCCTAATGATCGGTGGACGAAATCAGCCAAACTCCACATCTTTCTCGACCAGCACGACCCATCTTCCCTTGGCATCCTTGGACAAGGATGGTTAATTCCATCTCTTGTTGAGCCTTTTCAGAAGGTTTGAGGAGTCGATCAGCCTCTTTGGGTTATTTGTGTTGATGCAGTTAAATCCAAGCTAACAGAAAGTATTTAAATGGTATAAAAAGAATAATGTATATTTTCTTTAATAATAATGTTTTCTGTAATCACAAGTGCAGTTCTATGTAAGATTCAACCAAATTATATGCAAGATATGGTCAGAAAAGGTTCATCATTTGAAAAGAAATATTGTAAAATCAGTGAAGAGATACACTGATCAGGGCCTTAGTTACCAACTAAAAAGCCGAAAAATACCTCATCTATTTTTTATTTGGACGTTTAATACCTCGTCTTTTTTTGTTGGAAGAAAAATACCTCATTTAATTATCATTGGCTTAAAAATATTTAATCTTTATATTGTTGTCAGATTCTAACCCGCTGTTTAACAGACTTTAACGGACGTTACAGATCATCAAACATGTGTTAAAATCAAATCTATGTGATATATACAATACATTTACCTTAGTTATGTGATATGTTGCCGTAGTGTAGTGGTTAGAAGTGGGTTGGTTTTATCTCCTAACCACGCTTCGAACCTCCCTCCTTCCCCAAAACTTTTTTTTTTTTTTTATCATTGGTTTCTTCTTCACACGATTAGTCAAAACTCAAAAGAATTGTTGAAGAAGAGTGTTTGACTGTTTGGATTCTTAAAAGTCTTTCTATCAATACTCGCTCAACTATCTCTTCTGTTTTGAATGGATTTGAAAGTTTCGGTTTTAGGCGGCCACACCAATGGAGGTTAAGGTTGCGATTAGTGAAGAAGGTGAAAAAAAAAAAGTTTTGGGGGAGGAGGGGGTTCGAAGCGTGGTTAGGAGACAAAACCAACCCACTTCTAACCACTACACTACGACAACATATCACATAAATAAGGTAAATGTATTGTATATATCACATAGATTTGATTTTAACACATGTTTGATGGTCCGTTAAAGACTGTTAAACCACGGGTTAGAATCCCGCAACAATATAAAGATTAAATATTTTTAAGCCAATGATAATTAAATAAGGTATTTTTCTTTCAACGAAAAAAGACGAGGTATTAAACGTCCAGATAAGGTATTTTTCCAATACGAAAATAATGACTTTTCGATTTAGTAACGTAATCACTCACTATCGTGAAGACCACAATATGTTAAAAAGTTGAATAAAATCTTAAACAGTCGAGAAACCATTGTGCAAAATAATGACTTCTCGATTCAATAATGTTCACTACTTTGGCCAATATGTTAAAAATTGAATAAAATCTTTAATCGTCAATAAATACTTGGGACTGGCCAGAAAAAATGAGAGTGACCTTAACTCATCAAAGTAAGCTTTGCTTCTTGGACTCTCTTGTCAAAATGAAATCAACTGCTTCCTCGACGGTGTCAACTACCTGAAGAAGTTAAACAGTTTCACATGAACATTAACTCGCGGAAATAATAATAACCTTCTTCTAAAGGTTAAGTGATGATGTTACTTACCAGATCAGCAGGAAACTCAGCATGATTATCTTTCCCTTTGAAAACTCCTGTTCTTGTTAAGATTGAGAACCAAGGACTCCCGGCCTGTCACACAAGAGTTACGTTAACCAGATTACTAATGGTTTAAGGTAAAGATTAGAGGAATGTTTTATGGCGAGATGACCAACTCTAGTCTTGAGAGAAAGAGCACAAAACCTGCCGTGCGCCTCTGATGTCGATTTTAGGGTTGTCCCCGATCATATATAGTGTTCTGAAGTGGTGACTTCCTTCGGTTGAAGAATGAGGGGAAGTAGCTATCTCTTTCAGAACATCTTCTGCATTCTTGAACACAAATGGATTTGGTTTGCCAAAAGATGTGTACTCCAGAGGGTTATCATGGATTCTGCAAGTATGTATAATATATCCAATCTCAATCATGCAAAACTGAATTGGACAAATGAAGAAAAATATCACATTTATTATGCCTTTGCAGGCTAGTCTCGTGTTTCCTGAAAGATGTTCAGTTTCATAAGGAAGGTGTGTGCTTAATTTTGGGTATTACCTGTTGAAGATTGATTCCAATGCGATTCTAAAAGCTCCCATGCCAAGACGTTCAGTAGGAAACGCAGTCTGCCTTTGTTTCACAATGTATTAGTATCCCATATAGTAGTATTTCAAAAGAATGGAGACACAAGAACAGATTCACGAGAACCTGGTAGTCTAAATCGTCACTGGCAAAGTACAAATGAGGTTGAGGCCCAAAATCTTTCCCAGGAAGCCCTCCAGTTCGTAAAATGTCACAAAGAACCTGACCAAAAGCATTAGTCAGTATTTTATAACTGTGAGCACCAAAACTTCTAACGTCTGTCTGCATGCCCCAACACAAACTATGTTCATATACCGCCACGAACCATCTACAATGTGTTTTATATCTTTTGTTCCACATAACCGTGAAGCCAGTGATATGAAAATACAAACCTCTACTTTGCCATATTTATTACGATGTGTGCTTATGATATATTTTTTTTCATCCAAAAGAATGAAAATAACACGTATGAGATGTGTGAAGCAGGAATCAGAAGAAAAAAATAATGTAATCTGAACCACAAAGGGGAATGAGAAACCTGGATGTCTCGGCTCCAATCGACTGGATCACTAACTATAAATGCTGCCTGAACTCTTTGGGATAGAACATTTTCTCTTGATCTAAGCTCCTTGTGACCATCCTGCCCGACCATCGATTTCTTATATGGCTCCAAGGGATCAATGTTGTCAAAGTAAGAGGCATACTCGTCCATTGAAACGACGTTTCTGAAAACACATGCACATATATAATCATCTGAATAGTAAAGCACAAACAAACGAAAATCAGAAAACTCAAGAACGATCCCTGGAGCTTACTTGAAACCATAATTAGACATCACCTCGGCAGGTTCCCCTTTTCCAGCTGCAACAACGAGCTCATTTCCAAACCTGGTCCAAGCAGTCATTAAACAGCTTTCTGACAAAACCAAGGAATAAAAGTGACAAAATCCAAGGCTTATTGGTTTGCAAAGTCATATGCCCTATGTACAAGTTGATTATTCATGCTGTAACTGATTAATCTCTTTAAAAATACTTGAGGCTAAAATGTAAGGCCAAATGTTGCAATACGGTTTAATCTACATGTAACTTTACCTGTTCACTAGCTTCCGAAAAGGTGAATGTCCTTGTAACATCTGCAACATGAACATGTCGACGAAATTTACATCAAAAGCGTTACAATTTACTCAAACTAGCTTGCCTTATTACTGTAACACCTACAGAAAGATAATAGAAATGAAGTGATGTGACAAGGTTTCAACCTGAAATGGAGAAACATTAACACCTAACAAATGACTCATCTCAGAGGCCCGTTTAGATTCAGGCAAGCCACCTCCTGCCATAACCAATGAAAACTTGTATATGAGAAAAAAAAAAAAAAAATCCAAGAAAGAGGTAATGTTAGCTATGTCACTTTATAGTTAAAGGCTCTCACCATTAGTCAAGAATAAGAAAGGTATCCTCAAAGCACCTGCAAAAGAAACCCTCAAAACTCATCAAAGGCAGATACAACTCTACACAAAAATCTCTCACAGTTCCAAAAGCTTAATTGCAAAATAGAACTAAGCAATAGCAACTCTTATAAATCAATCACGCAAGAGAGAGAGTGTAAACCGGAATCATCGTAGAGTCGTCGGAGAGCACCAGGAGAGCCACCGACGGGAGAGGAACCGAGAAGAATAACTCCATCGATATCGAACGCAATGCCAAACGACGAGCTGTGTTTTTTATTTTTTTTGTTGGGGGTAAGAATCAGGAGAAGAGAGGCAATGATGGAATAACGCAGCAGCGGGAGAGGAGAGAGGAGAACTCACCGATTTGATTCCGGTGAGATGATGTTAGAGAAGGAACGAGACTGTGATCGGAGATTAAAATCCCGCCGCCGCAGCGAGTTTCTAGCTAAGATTCGGAGATGATTCATTTTTTTTTTACCGAATCTAAAAAGTCGGCGGCGAATAGTAATAAAACATTTGGGAGACCCTCTCATTTAAATAGGTTAATAATAACATTTTAAGCCATATACTTATATTTATTACTACATTCGATTTCAAATTCTTATTATATTCAATTTCACCCCTCATTTTGCATCAGATTTGTTTGACATTCATCAAAATCATATATTTTACATATCCAAATTAAAATTAAATAATATCAAAACAGGTTAAACTTTTTTTAATAAACATCTGTATTTTACAAATATACAAAAGTGTATTTACATTCACCCCCCCAAAACTTTATACAACACAGTAAATTAAATTTCTCATTTATTTACTCCTAAAAGGTTTATGTATATAGTAACAACATATATTCAAAAGAACCGGAAGCTAACAATCACATTACATTGTATACAAGATTCTCAAATTAATTTTGAAGATCTGACGATAAGAAATTTTATGGAAGATTAATCTGACATAAAGATCAGACACTACAGTTCAAGTGGCGGCTTAGTTACTAGTTAGTATCCTCTCTTCTTGTTGTTGTTGTTGTTGTTGTTGCTGCTCTGTGTCCATGATCCGACCAGATCGCAAGCAATCATGATCTTGATTTGGCCTCTCTTTGGAAGCGGTGTGGTGGAGGACGTTGAACCGATTAGATCGCGAGCGATCATAATCTTGATTTGGCCTCTTTTTGGAGGAACGGTTTGTTCCTCTCTTCTAAAGCTGCAAGAAAATAGAAGCTCCATTGTCGTAATAGTATCTAAGATATATAAATAAGTGTGCAAAAAGAAAAGATATCAAAAGAGTGAAGCAGAGAAGAAGCCAATTCCAACGCGATGAAACTAGAGAGACTGAGGCTTGTTAAATAGGCCCACATGACTCCTAGAGGCTAGAGTCACAGACCAGTTCTTTTCATGGCCAATTCTTTTAACTTGCAGAGCAAGCTACGTAGGGTTAATTTTGTTATAATTAACATATTAACATGTGTGATCTAGGTGGCAATGAAAGGTTTTATTATTGGTTAATAGATGTGGCAATGGAGAGATACGTCTGAATGTATGTGGTCACTTTCGTAAACGCGCTACTACAATCGTTGTCGTTGACTTACTGTTCATAAGACCGTGGGTTGTAGAATTTAATCTTTAATACATGTAAACAATTTTTAGTTAACTATTTTACAATAATTAAAGCCAATATGTCTAGACCATATTGAGATTCATAAGCAGACATGAGACAGTATTCGTAACTCTCCACATGTATATTATTACAACAAATATTTTACAGGCCAACCAAAACTTTTTACATAAATGACGATCTCAAATTACAATAATTGCGTCTTACAAAGTACTATGTACATAAGTAACATTAAAAACTATCCAAAAAAAAGAAGCTAGGTTCCATAATTATTTACAATCTTGCTGTCTCTTCCAAAGTGAAACGATCGAAGCCATAGATTCGAGGAGTTTGCGCACGATCATAGTCTTGACCTGTCCTCTTCTCGGAGGAAGCCATTGCTTAGTTCCCCTAGAGCTGTTGTTGGGAGACAATAACTCCATTATTTTAAATAAATATATGTCAAAAGTGAGAATTGGGAAAGAGAGAGTGAGAGACTAGAGGAAGTGAGGTTATCTGAAAGTGAGAAAGTGTTATTTATAGAGACAGAAGAGAAAGAGTTTTAGTTTGGTTTTCCCTTGGTCGCCAAGCAACATTTTTTGTGGTCAGGGAATATTTTTGGTTATTATAAGCGAACGTGTGGGAGAAGCATATTTGATAATATAAATATATATTCTCGTAAGATACATACACAGCAACAATAAACAGAGTTTATCTGATACTATAATTTAGTTACTACAGATTCGTAACGAATAATTTTTGTAGACAATTAAACTGATGTGAGATATGATTTTTAAAAAGTAACTTGCAGTAGAGTTTAAGTGGTATTAATTAAGAGAACATTACTTAACTTTTATAATGCCGTTTGGTTTGAATAATTCAGTTTCTTTTTCTATAAATAAATCTATCCGAACGAATTTATTCATCAAAACGAAAAACATCTTACGGGCAACGTATGTATATGTTATATATTTACAGAAATAAGTATTATGTAAGCTGCAAAAAAAAAAAATGTTAGTCTAATTTATTCATTGACATATTATTTTGTAGATTTGTACTCTCAATATCAACTATTGTAATGTGAACACACATTCAACTTGAGTGTTGTGGTCACTTTCAGATATGGGACCACTGACCCAAAATGTTGGCTTTGGTTCAACATTTGCTTAAAGGTGTGAAAGATACACCCATTTGAAAACGCAGCACCTTCACAAAATCACTATCTTCAGAATTAAAACATGTATATAATTTTGGAGTACATCACCAAGTGACCTATGATCATGATCATTTCAGAAGGAACTTAGACCTTATCCAATGGGAGGTTTTAAGAGAGGTTTTCATTGTTTTGAAGGAAAAAACAATTCGGAGAAAAAAAAAAAGGTAAGAGAGCTTTTTATTTAGTATATTCAAATTTGTAATAAGAGACCATACGTGTCACGTTTTTGTAGAGGTGGGCATTTAACTCGAACCGAACCAACCCAAACCAAATCTAATCCTATACTCCAAATATTCAGTTATGTTTCTTTTTAACCCAAATGGTTCGACTCAATTCGGTTTAAAACTGAACCGAACCAATAATCCAATGTGTTTCTTAAATTAATTAATAATATTATTAAAATTATAAATATGTGATCTTATCTATTACCACTTGCATTTGGTTTCTATATTACTTTATTTTAACTTTTTTGATAAAATTAACTAAATATAAATATATATTTAACTATATTAAATATTAGGTATTAATTTTAATTTTCTATCTTTTCTAATTTATTTGATTAATTAACTATTATAAACCTATTATCAATTTTATTTTGTTACATTAATTGATTTTTAAACCAAATTAAAACCAAACCAAACTGAAACCAAACCAAACTGAAACCAAACCAAACATAATCGAACCAACTGTAAACCAACCCGAACACAAACCAAACCAAACTACTTCGGTTGAGTTTGGCTAGAGTTTTAACCAAATAAACCGAACCGAACCAAACCCGAACTTAAACCGAAATGCCCATCCCTACGTTTTTGTTGGCCAAACAGATTAATAGAAGGGGAAAAATAAATTTTATGGACGATCGAATTTTTCTTTCTTTTCCTCTTTGTCACTCTCGCTTTCTCTCTTGATCGAAGTCCTGAATCGACAACGGAACGAGATGGAATCGAAAGATATGGAATCAGAGGAATTGGGGTCGGAGGAGATGCATAGCGGAGGAGATTGAATCGGCGGAGGCCAATCGGAGGAGATTGAAAACCCACAGAGATTGTATGGGAGGCGATTTGGATTTGGAGTCGATTCAATCGGAAGAGATTGAATCAATTGGAATCGGAGGGTAAGTTTCTCAGTAAAATAGTATGAAATTGCGATTAGGTAAACGGATTAGGGTTCTTTGATTTTTGATCGCAAATTAGGGTTCTTTGATGTTTGTTGGAAAATTAGGGTTATTGCTTGCATGTGTTCCGATATGATGCTTATTTTTGGTAGAATATTTCTTTTTATTGTTCGATAAAGAGGAAGCAGAAAAGATTTGGGTCTGTTTGTGTTCTTCCAATTTAAAAGTGATGCCCATGATTGATAAGTGATGCTTTAAACGGATGTGGGTCTGTTTGTGTTGTTTACACATGATTGTAAAATTTAAAAGCATATTATTCTTGTTCGATTTAGCTTGTAGTGTGTCTTCTCTCCTTGGGTATGATTGATAAGTTTGACTTTATTTTGGCCATGAATGATTCATTGTACTTTTTGAAATTGGGCATGATTGTGATCTACGTCTCTATTTTCTTTTGAGGTTAGATGGACTAACTTGGATTGATGGATTGATGAGTATAGAATCTGCTACCTGTTCGGCTATGAAGGAAGGTAATTTATCATCCTCTTCTTTCTTCATTTATTTGGTGTTAGTTTAGGTAAGATTCGAGTCAGCCATTGATGTTATTGCTTTTGTTTGTTGGTTGTGATAAATACGGTTAGTACTTGATTAGGGAGGTCTACATCAGACTTATTGTTTGATGCTTTGTGTTAGTTGGTTATGAAGATGTTTAATATGTGGTTGTTGTAGTTTAGGTAAACACTTAAATTTCAAAATAGAAACCAACTAGTTTAAAAATTAAATTAAACCTAAACCTTATAAATAAAAAGACTTCCTCTTCATAGTAAAAACACAAAACACACTACATTAACCCTTTAGCAATCTCTTCATTCTCCTTTTATCACACACAAACAAAGTAGGATATGGATTCAGACGACTCCATGAATCCAAATCGTCAATCAAAATTATGTTCATTTAAGGCCTTCATCATATCTTGATTACATCCAATTTCTGCAAAAGTTTTCCGGCTAAAAAAGCCAGTCTTCATGCGTCTTTATAATGTGTATGCATTTTATAGGATTTTAACCTTAGTTTTTACATTTCTTTTGAGTCTTTTATTAGGTCCAAGCGTGCTTTTAGAGTCTTTTTAGTGTTTTATGAGTTTGTACAAGTTCTAGGTTGCTTTTGAAGGAAACTGAGTGTTTTGGGGATGAAAACAAGCATCTGGAGCCAATTTGGTGAAGATTGATCAGACTAGCAAGCAGATGGAGCAAACACAGAAAAAGCATCTAGGATCGACCAGTCCCGTACCCGACTCAAGTTTTCCTTTTTCTTTTTAAACCGACTTTTAGGGTTTTATTTTGATATTTAAGTTAGAGGCTCGACCTCCAAAGACATAAGATTTATTTTCTGAGACTACTCTGTATTGAGAGATAAGGGAGAAGATCTCTAATCCTTCTTGACACTTTGGAGAAGATTTCTAAACCCTATTTTTTTATTTCTCTTTGCAACTCAAACATGTTTTCTTCATCATTGATCTGATGTTCTTTGATTTCCATGTCTGAGTAGTTCTACTGTTGGGTTTCAGGTTTCAAAAAGGGGTTTTATGATTCTCTAAACTTAGGTTGTTAGATTTGGGATTGATCTTTTGTGTTTTTCATCTATAGTTGTGCTTAATGCTTAAACTAGATTAGCTACCTAGTTTATGATTGTGGGTTTAATTCATCTAGGCATCAAAAGTGTTGTTGAATTGCTTGAAAAGAACATAGGTGAGCAAAGTGATCCTTAGCCAACGAAAGCTGAAGTTAAGGCACCTTGTGAACAAAAATCAAACTTGAAATTATTGCTTGCTAGGATTGCTAGATACAAACGACGGTTTGGAATTTAATCAATTCCTTGCATAGATAACTATCGCTGCGACAGTAGGTTAGCTTTACAATCGTGATTTGAGTTCTAGAACGGTGTCTAATGCAACCCCATCTTCCACCTTAGTCCGAGAATTATATCCCCATAGATTCCTTGCGCCCAATATTTACTTTTTGATTTAGAAACAACTTATTTACTTTCCGTTTTTAATTATTACTTGAAACACAAACTTCCTTTTCTGTCTTAGCTATATTCGATCTTCATATTTTCATAGTGCAATTGTTTGGTCTTTGTGGATTTGATCTTGAAGTGTTACAGCGATACCACTAGATCGTGGTGGAGTACACAATGGGTTTTAATTGACCTTTGATCACTTTATCATGATGAACAAACTGGCTTGTCTATCCAATGTACCAGAAACTAACCGATAAGCCGCTAACACCGCTTCAAAACGTAGGCATAGGTCAGGTTCTCACCATCTTGAGCATGGCAGACTCTGCGGTTGTGGAAGCAAAGAGGCTGAAAACAATTGAAACTGAGCATCTCATGTCAGTGTTATGGCTGTTTCCTCCCTTCGTTATAGTAGGAGTACGTAGGCGAAGCCTTCCAGTTTCCAGCTAATATTAAATTCTTCTATGGAGAATTCCCTGAGTCTTTAAGGAACACCGCGACTTCATTGACCTCGACGGTGATTGGAATCTCTTTCTATATCAGCATAACTCTCATTGATCTTATCCAGAGAACCACCAAGTGGTTACCAGATGACATTAACCACGGAAGAGTTGATAAAGTTTACTGGGTATTAGTCATTGTAGGAGTCTTGAATTTTGGTTATTTCCTTGTCTGCGCTTGGTTTTACAAATACAGAAACCTGAAAAATGAAAATCATGAACAAGATCCAAAAGATGTTACAACCTAAGAACACAAAAATGTTCTGTTTCAGTTTTCTCTACAATAAATGTCTACATATCTTGAATCAAATATCTTACATGCTCTTTGTTTCTGTTGTTTGCAATTTTTACCAAGTGAAGTGTGTTTTTGCATTTCCTACTTCACACATGAGATTACATTCATTCAGCAAATGATACTTTCAAACTGATGGAACAAAGTAATCAGCTTATTCTTATCAAAGTTCTAATTAAGTTACCGTAGAAACTAGGTTTCTCATAATGAATTTATTTAAAGGGAGAAGCAAATTCACTTAGGAACTCTCTCAAGAAACTCGATCAAAGCTATGAATTGAAAGGAAATTAAGTTCTTTTAGGAAACAAGCTAGGGTTTCTCAAGAACAAAAAGAAATTAGGGTTTTAGTATTAATTGTTGGATGCTTTACAAGGAGGGGGATACCCCTCTATTATTTATATGATAAAATAAATCTACTTTGTCATACTTTAGATTGAGATTTAGGAAAGTTTCTTCTTCTGATGTCAAGTCGATCTCGAAGAGGCGATCTGCGGAAGTTGGCCGTTCAACCTTACTGGGCTTGTCAACCTCGTCAGGCCTCCATTCACAGGCCTCTCTTGAACCTCCAGTTTAGATTGTCGGTTTGCTTTTGGTTCAGGTCGGTATATCGAGGTTGCCAAATCCCACACCAACAGTTACTACGACCTTTACACCCAAAAAAACAAAGTTGCTACAGCTTTTGAATTACAACATAGGGTTCCAATAATAACAACTAGAGATAACACAAATTAGTATGTAGTGCATGACTATATATCCTAGCTCAGCAAGATAATTAGTATTAATCATCTATGATCGACGCTCCTTTTCTCATGAATCCTACATCAGTTGCATTAACTTACTTGTAATCAAATTATATAAATCAACATACAAGGTTTGTCCCTTCGCAGACATCCGATAAAATTGGAACGATACAGAGAAGATTAGGTGGCCATGCGTAAGGATGACACGCACAAATCTTGAAATGGTCCAAATCTTGAATCTGTCCGTTTTAACTATTGCCTGGGGTTGTAGTAAACCAAAGAAAACAAATCCCAAACGACCTAGACAACTAATAGATGAAAACAGTATACGACGGCGTTGGTAGCATGGTCTTGTGATATATTTGACCTCAAGATTAGGCTTCAGAAGGATTCATCAGTCTCTTTCAGAGAACCAAATATCTTGGAATGAAAACAGAGTTTAGTATGTGAGATAACGTGGTCAGATTTTTTTTATATTTGCTGATACATGAGTTTTTTTTTTGTTAATTTATATATCGTACACAAGTCACTAACGATCGTGAGTATATTAATTTTTTTATAATGATTATTCAAACTATCTTTCCTATTTATATTTTTGAAAGATTAAAGGATACTACTGTTTAAGATTCGGTCAAATACTTTTATAGTTGTTTATTACAGTCACCAACTTGTCATTTTGCAAACAATAACAGTAGATGGACTGTCAGAATCTGATTACGACTTTTCATTACAAAGCAAGATCGTTACAAAATCATTGCACCAACATAATAATTGGTATATAGATTTGGTTATCTATATAGTTTAAGGCTTTTATCTAACTGCATTATAACAACACACAAACACAAGTCAACGTGTACCTCCTGCTTTCTTGTTCTCTGCCATGGCTGATTCAAACTCTGGTGAGACAGAAACTCATCGCTCTAGCGATCCAAATGGAAAGCGTGGTGGCTGGATCACTTTACCGTTCATACTCGGTTGTGTTTTTTTTTTTTGAATATTTTTTTTTTAATGTTTTTGGAACCAAAACATAGACATATGTTGATGATTGTGAGGTTTCTATGTGGGGCAGTTACACTATTAGGTATGTCCATCACTTCTTTTGGATGGATAATGAACTTGATCGTCTTCTTGATTAACGAATTCAACATCAAGAACATCGCTGCTGCATAGATTTCAAATGTTGTCAGTGGAGTTGTCAACATGTTGCCTGTTGTTGCAGCCATCTTAGCCGATTCCTTTTTCGGGAACGTTCCTATTATCGCTGCTTCCACTTTCATTTCTCTGATTGTAAGTCTATAACGCTCACTAGTTCTGTTCTATTTTCTGAAATACAAAAGCTTACAAGTTTTGAAACATGTTTCCAGGGAATCTCTCTCTTGACCTTGATCTCATCTTTAGACTACTTGAGACCTAGACCGTGTGAAACAGGCTCAACCCTATGCCAATCGCCATCAAAACCACAACTCGGGATCTTGTATGCAGCCTTAGCTCTAGTGATTATTGGTTCAGCTGGGACGCGGTTCACCTTGGCATCCGCAGGTGCAAACCAATATAAGAAACCTAAAGAACAAGGAAGCTTCTTCAACTGGTTTTTCGTCGCACTATATACCGGAGCTATTACTGGCACAGCAGCAATTGTATATACACAAGACAATGCTAGCTGGAAATTTGGGTTCGGTCTCTGTGCCGCTGCTAATTTGATCAGTTCCATCGTTTTCATCGCTGGGAAAAGATTCTACAAGAGTGACAAAACCTTGGGAAGTCCCTATACAAGTCTGATCCGAGTTTTAGTCGCTGCTACATTGAAAAGAAAGGCTGTGATTACATCCAAAGAAGAAGACTATCATCACTCTGATCTTGATAAAGAGTCCAAGACTTCTGCTTCAATCCCATCCGACAGCTTCAGGTGAAAACCAAACCTTGTACGATTCTTGAAAGTTAAACAAGAACTAAAAAGAACTTTACATGTGCAGGTTCTTGAACCGTGGAGCATTGAAGACCGATGAAGACTCAGTTAGTAACAAATGGAGGTTAT
Organism: Camelina sativa; assembly: GCF_030686135.1. Classification (NCBI taxonomy): domain Eukaryota; kingdom Viridiplantae; phylum Streptophyta; class Magnoliopsida; order Brassicales; family Brassicaceae; genus Camelina; species Camelina sativa. The sequence continues at coordinate 17,455,254 of NC_141883.1, forward strand.
GTTCTGTTCAAGAAGAAGAGGATTTCAAAACCGTTCTCCGACTTCTCCCTCTCTGGGCAGCAGAAATGTTCCTCGCCACTCCCGTAGGGGTGCAAATAAGCATGACGGTCCTCCAAGCTTTGGTCATGGACCGTGAACTTAGCCCCCACTTTAAAGTCTCTGCTGGGTCTTTACAAGTCGTAGTATTCTTATCTGGATGTGTCTTTATCATGCTCAACAACTGGACTATCTATCCCGTGTACAAGAAGCTAATCCGTAAGCCGCTGACACCGCTTCAACAAGTTGGTATAGGCCATGTTTTCACCATCCTAAGCATGGCGGTATCAGCTCTTGTGGAAGCAAAGAGGCTGAAAACAGTTGATGATAATGGCCATCCTATGTCAGTGCTATGGCTGGTTCCTGCTCTCGTGCTAGTTGGAATAGGCGAGGCTTTTCATTTTCCAGCGAACGTTGCAGTATTCTACGGAGAATTCCCTGAGTCTTTGAAGAACACCGCGACTTCATTGACTTCGGTGGTGATTGGAATCTCTTTTTATTTGAGCACAGCTCTTATTGATGTGATCCAAAGAACCACCGCGTGGTTACCAGATGACATTAACCATGGAAGAGTTGATAATGTTTACTGGGTCTTAGTTATAGGAGGAGCCTTGAATTTTGGTTATTTTCTTGTCTGCTCTTGGGTTTACAAATACAGAAACCTCAATAATGATGATCAGAAACAAGATCTTAAAGATGTTACAACCTAATTAAGGAGGCCACAAAATGTTCTGCAAACTCATTATTGTTTGTCGTTTGTGCTTCCATTCACCATTTTACAACTGTGTTTTCTTTTCTGTACATGGAACTTCTAAAATATAGTATTGGTATGCACTAGATTTTAATTATACTGAATCTTGCATATACGTTTTAATTTAACTAATTCACCGTTACTTTGAAATTAATTTAGATATTCGTATTTTATAGTTTACATTATAGTGGTTGAGGTTTAAACCTAGGTGGCTAGGTTCAATCAGAAGCCAGAAGAGAATGCTTCGATGGTATACTTGTGCAGTCAAAATGCATGAAGAAATTATAAAATTCATGAAGTTTAGTATCAAAGAACAATAAGGTTTGTGTGGATATGTATGCAATGGAGAAATCATAAAGTTCTTTTCTTTCCTCATTCAGTCTCAAGATTCTATTGTAGATTATGTGAATTGACAACATGATTTCTTAGAACGTGTTTTTATGTATGTTTATATATAACTAGTGGATGAAATCGTTGAAGATTGACGCATGTGACAACGAATGATCTGGTCAAGTCTTTTTAATATTCACTAGCTGTTCGAGACTGATTTTCATGGATAAACCAAAGACCAATGACACATTTTTTTTTGGTTGAAAGAACAATGACACATTATTTCATTAAAGTCATTTCTCAGCTTTCACACAGTTACTCTGCTCTATCATGGCAGCTATTCGTTGGAACTTCCATTGGTGTTCAAGCAAGTATGACGGTCCTCCAAGCTCTGGTAACGGACCGAGAACTTGGCTCTAAATTCAAAGTCCCGGCTGGATCTCTACAAGTCATAGTACTCATCTCTTCATGCGTCTTTCTTGTGCTCAACAACTGGACTATCTATCCCATGTACCAGAGGATCACCCATAAGAAGCTGACACCGCTTCAACAAGTAGGTATAGGTCAAGTTTTCAATATCTTGAGCATGTCAATCTCCGCCATTGTTGAAGCAAAAAGGCTGAAAGCAGTTGAAAATGAGCACTCCATGTTAGTTTTATGGCTATTCCCTCCTCTAGTGATAGTTGGAATTGGCGATGCCTTCCATTATATGGCGAACGTTGCAGTATTCTACGGAGAGTTCCCTGAGTCTCTGAGGAACACAGCAACCTCCGTAACCTCGGTGGCATTTGGAATCTCATTCTACTTAAGTACAGCTCTAATTGACTTGATACAGAGGACCACCGCATGGTTACCAGACGACATTAACTACGGGAGAATGGACAACGTGTACTGGGTTTTGGTTCTTGGAGGCGTTCTGAACTTTGGCTATTTCCTTATCTGTTCTTGGTGTTTCACATTTAGATATTTCCAAGATGATAAGAGCAAGTTTATTTGGGGGTTCATATAAGGGGAGTTCTTAATTTTTTTATGAATTAATTGTGTACTGTTTGGAATATAAGAACTCATGATCTCTTAGATAAAATTTTCCCTTTTATTGGTAGATTCTTATTTTAGGTCTCTTATTTTTGAAAATATTGTTTTTGAAAATTTTAAAATTTTAAATAGAATAGAAGTGGAATAAATGTGTAAACATTTAAGATTTTATAAAATTAAAAAATATTGCATTTTAATTAATTTACAAACATACAAAAATAGAATTATATTTTCTGTTTCTGAAAACTTTGAAAACAGAGGTTCATCATCTGTTTTGTTAAAGATTTGTAAATGAGAAACATAGGCAACTAACATGGAGCACATATATTACACAAAATGGTGAGAAAACGTTACAACAACATTGACAATGTTTATAGAAAACCACGAATTGACAATGGTTTAGCAATATTTGGGATTTCTTGACTATTGTTGTGAAGAAAGAAATAAGTAAATTTTGGTGGAGAGATGTATGGGCAGCCGTTTATGTTTTTTGACTACTCTCGTTTTTTGTTTTCTCTAACTTATACAAATGAGAATATGCAAACTTGATAACATAATAAGCCCAATAAAACCAACAACTACATGTTTCCTCTTCTTTACAAGCAAAGAGTTTAAAAGAGTTACTGACAAAAGAAGATCATTAGAGTAGAGTATTAAGAGAAGACACTAATTAGGCTGGGGACGAGGGAGACGTTGCATCCAACGAGGGAGAACATACTGGGAAAAGAGGAGATGGTTAGGACCATAAACTGGTATTGCTGTTAAAACTCAAGATGTAACCACCCATACACTTGTTGTTATTGTCTGCAGTTTCCTCCTAAAGCCTAAACGCATGTGTCCTCAAGTTAAACAAGATCAGCATATTGCTCCTGCTCCACAAGTAGATGATCTCAGAGTTCAAAGGATGCATCACCACCGGAAAATAATCGATACCTAACTCGATCAAAGACGCCAAGCTGACTTCCCAAAAGAGCTGCCACTGATGATTTGGTTGAGATAGACAGGTCACGGCTTCCTGAAGAAAGAGCATGTTGCCTGAGGATGATAAATCAATCAGATAGCATCAACACAACTATATATATATATATATATATATAGAAACTGAGATTTAATTACTTATCTTGCTCAACGAAGACAGAAGACTGAGATTGGAGACCACCAGAGTAATTAAGAGAGTGAGGAGCAGAAGGAGGAACCAAAAGAGATGAAGAATAATTCATAAATCTCCCTCCGCCGCCACCACCAACTCCACCACCACCAAGCGACGACATCATCATCATTAAACCCGCCCACAAAAACACAGATTGATATCAGATTCAATTCCAGTTTCAAAACAGAGAAAGAGGGAATAAAAAAACAGATGTTGTATTTCACTAACAATATCAAATCAAATGATCAATTTGGAACACATGCACAACAAAAACCCTAATTTTCCAACAAACTTCAAATAACACTCAATTACGATCCAAAATAAAAAAATCCTAATCATAAAACAATTTCCGATTCAAACAATTCTACTAAGAAACTTACCTTTTTGATTCAATCTCTTGACCGATTTAATCGACTCCAACTTCATAACCTTCAAGCTTCAATTCCAAATTCTTCGTTTGTTTCGTCGATTCAATCGCAAACGAGAGAAAGAGAGAGAGACGAAAAAGAAATAAATCGAGGAATTTTTTTTTTCTATTTTGTTTTATTCTTTCAACCAATAGAATAGCGACACGTATCGCCTCTTAAACCAAGATTTCGTCTCTTATATAAGGGGAGATCTTAGAATTTTTTCCATTTCTGATTTATCTTTTTTACCCAAAACACTAAGAACTCTATCATAAACCCCCCGATAAACTTGCTCTAAGAGACAAGACCCTAAAGATGTTACAACCTAAGACATGTTTTTGTTTCAGTTTTCTCTACCATTTATTCAAGATTGATATCTTATTTGCTCCTGTTAACTCTAGCGTTTGAGCATCAAGGTTATATAGTATCAGATAAGTATTTGCTCCTTTTTTTTTTTTTCATACTGCAAAGGTGAATAATTTATATAATTGCATGTTTTATGTTTCTATTTATCAATGTTTATTGTGAGTTAAAAATCTTATCTACTAAAAATAGGGTCCAAAACAAGATTCCTTATTTTCTACTTTAGAACCATCTAGTCAGCGACAACGAACGAGTGTACGTAGTAGCGCGTTCACACATGTCTCCATTCTCATAATAAAACCTTCATTATCTTTCTAGATCAGACATGTTAACGAAATTAATTACGTAATTTATCTTCAATTTACCAAATCAACCCAAATGAAAGAATTGGTCTTGAGAAGAACTGGTCTGTGTGACTTGTGGGCCTATTTAATTAAAGCCTCGCTCTTATGTTAAATCATATCCAAATTGGCTTCTCTGCTTCACTCTTTTAATTTGTTTTCTACTTCATTTTTTTCCCTCACACAGATCTTTGATACTATTACGAGTTACGGTCATGGAGTTTCCATCTCCCTATCGTTCAGGAAGGGAGGAACGAACCGTTCCTCCAAAGAGAGGTAGAGTCAAGACCATGATCGTTCGTGATCTAGTCAGATCAGCAGCAACCTCGATCACACCTCCTCCGAGGAGGGGTCGAATCAAGATCATGATTGCTCGCGATCTAGTCGGATCATCGACACAGAACAACTACGGTGGAGACGGCAACAGAGAAGGCTAGTTAAGCAGCCACTTCAATTGCAAAGCTGGCCCTTCCCCTGAGAAGATTGATCTGATCTTCAAAATTCATATCCTGTGTAAAAAATGTAATATAATTGTTGGCTTTTGTTTGCTCTGTTTATAGATGTAATCTTTTGGGGGTAAATTAAATGAAATTTACTAAAGAGTTTGGGGATGATACTTTTGTATCTTTGTAAAATACAAATGTAAAATATAGTATTGTATCTTATTATGTTTTCTTATTTATATATTTTGGATGTACTGTTCATATGAAAAAATGAAAATAAAAATAAAAATATGATTTTAATTCAGGGATGAAATTGATAATACTTAAAACTTTAGGTCAAATATGTAACAAATATACAAGTATATGTCTAAAACTGTAGTTAACCTTTTTGAAAGAGAGGGTTTATGAAAAAAAATTCACCCAAATCTAATTCTTAAAGCAAGTCTATTGGTGTATTTAGCAGGGTATTTAGCAAGTCTCTTATTTTAATTAGGACTAAAAATAAATCAAATAATAAAAGAAATAAGAATTACCTCTTATTTAGCAAGTTTTAACACTAACTCTTGTTGGATAGGTGTTTGTCTCTGATTGGTCTAATTTTTTTATAGAAAAAAAATATATTTTTCTTTTCTTTCTTTCTCTTTCTTCTCTCCTATCTCTTCGCCATACTCTCGAAAACAGAGGGATTTTTTGGCTTCACTCGCAAAATTCTCTTCTTTGATCTTGTTGATTAACCAATCTCCAATCAAATTACTGATCAAACAATATTCAGTCAGAGGTGTTGATTGAGAAATCAAACCAACAAATAAGATATTCTGATCAATCGGTGAGAAATTGAGAGTCTTCTCCACCAAAGTCGATGGTTAACCAATCTCCATCTGATGGTAATTTCATGTTTCAATTTGTATGAATTATTTTTGTGAATAAATCGTCTCTTGTGTATATATATATATATATATATATATAAGATTTGGTCAATTTAGGGTTTTTTATCGGTTTGGGAGGAGAATAAATTTGTGTGTTTGATCTATAGATCTTTGACTTGAGGAATTAGATATATTGAAGAACTGACGAAAAGGAATGAGACGAGGGTGGATGAGAGATCGGTTGATGATAACGGAGATAAGGCGATATTGGTTAGCAGAGAAAACGTAATTGTGTTGACCACAAAGAGGGCACTGGTTGGTATTAGTGCCCGTGCCTTGTTCTATCCTACTCTGGTTTACAACGTTGTTAGGAATAAGCTCGAGACTGTGTTTCGCTGGTGGGATCGTGTCGATGAGGTATAACTTGTATTGATTTTTTAGCTGGTTTATGTTGGGATCATTTCCGATTGTTTTGTTTGGTCTCTTGTTTAAAGTATGTTATCTGGATTTGATTATGCTAATACTTGTCTCTCTTAATCTTGTTTCTATAGTTTATATTACTGGGAGCTGTTCCATTCCCATCTGATGTTCCGCAGCTGAAAGAGCTTTGTGTCTGTGGAGTGATCACACTAAATGAGCCGTATGAAACTTTGGTGTTCTGAAGGCTGCAGGTGGGCCACATAGATGATGATCCTCCGATCATGTTATATAATCATCCTTCTCTCTCGGGGTGGGGTGATAGGCATTATGTTGTATATGCAAGAGATATGGCAACTGGAGAGAGCAAAGGAATAAAACCAATGCTACTAGGGAGACTGGCTTTTTTAGCCGGAAAACTTTTGCAGAAATTGGATGTAATCAAGATATGATGAAGGCCTTAAATGAACATAATTTTGATTGACGATTTGGATTCATGGAGTCGTCTGAATCCATATCCTACTTTGTTTGTGTGTGATAAAAGGAGAATGAAGAGATTGCTAAAGGGTTAATGTAGTGTGTTTTGTGTTTTTACTATGAAGAGGAAGTCTTTTTATTTATAAGGTTTAGGTTTAATTTAATTTTTAAACTAGTTGGTTTCTATTTTGAAATTTAAGTGTTTACCTAAACTACAACAACCACATATTAAACATCTTCATAACCAACTAACACAAAGCATCAAACAATAAGTCTGATGTAGACCTCCCTAATCAAGTACTAACCGTATTTATCACAACCAACAAACAAAAGCAATAACATCAATGGCTGACTCGAATCTTACCTAAACTAACACCAAATAAATGAAGAAAGAAGAGGATGATAAATTACCTTCCTTCATAGCCGAACAGGTAGCAGATTCTATACTCATCAATCCATCAATCCAAGTTAGTCCATCTAACCTCAAAAGAAAATAGAGACGTAGATCACAATCATGCCCAATTTCAAAAAGTACAATGAATCATTCATGGCCAAAATAAAGTCAAACTTATCAATCATACCCAAGGAGAGAAGACACACTACAAGCTAAATCGAACAAGAATAATATGCTTTTAAATTTTACAATCATGTGTAAACAACACAAACAGACCCACATCCGTTTAAAGCATCACTTATCAATCATGGGCATCACTTTTAAATTGGAAGAACACAAACAGACCCAAATCTTTTCTGCTTCCTCTTTATCGAACAATAAAAAGAAATATTCTACCAAAAATAAGCATCATATCGGAACACATGCAAGCAATAACCCTAATTTTCCAACAAACATCAAAGAACTCTAATTTGCGATCAAAAATCAAAGAACCCTAATCCGTTTACCTAATCGCAATTTCATACTATTTTACTGAGAAACTTACCCTCCGATTTCAATTGATTCAATCTCTTCCGATTGAATCGACTCCAAATCCAAATTGCCTCCCATACAATCGATTCAATCTCCTCCGCTATGCATCTCCTCCGACCCCAATTCCTCTGATTCCATATCCTTCGATTCCATCTCTTTCCGTTGTCGATTCAGGACTTCGATCAAGAGAGAAAGAGAGAGTGACAGAGAGGAAAAGAAAGAAAAATTCGATCGTCCATATAATTTATTTTTCCCCTTCTATTAATCTGTTTGGCCAACAAAAACGTAGGGATGGGCATTTCGGTTTAAGTTCGGGTTTGGTTCGGTTCGGTTTATTTGGTTTTGGTAAAACTCTAGCCAAACTCAACCGAAGTAGTTTGGTTTGGTTTGTGTTCGGGTTGGTTTACAGTTGGTTCGATTATGTTTGGTTTGGTTTTAGTTTGGTTTGGTTTTAATTTGGTTTAAAAATCAATTAATGTAACAAAATAAAATTGATAATAGGTTTATAATAGTTAATTAATCAAATAAATTAGAAAAGATAGAAAATTAAAATTAATACCTAATATTTAATATAGTTAAATATATATTTATATTTAGTTAATTTTATTAAAAAAGTTAAAATAAAGTAATATAGAAACCAAATGCAAGTGGTAATAGATAAGATCACATATTTATAATTTTAATAATATTATTAATTAATTTAAGAAACACATTGGATTATTGGTTCGGTTCAGTTTTAAACCGAATTGAGTCGAACCATTTGGGTTAAAAAGAAACATAACTGAATATTTGGAGTATAGGATTAGATTTGGTTTGGGTTGGTTCGGTTCGAGTTAAATGCCCACCTCTACAAAAACGTGACACGTATGGTCTCTTATTACAAATTTGAATATACTAAATAAAAAGCTCTCTTACCTTTTTTTTTTCTCCGAATTGTTTTTTCCTTCAAAACAATGAAAACCTCTCTTAAAACCTCCCATTGGATAAGGTCTAAGTTCCTTCTGAAATGATCATGATCATAGGTCACTTGGTGATGTACTCCAAAATTATATACATGTTTTAATTCTGAAGATAGTGATTTTGTGAAGGTGCTGCGTTTTCAAATGGGTGTATCTTTCACACCTTTAAGCAAATGTTGAACCAAAGCCAACATTTTTGGGTCAGTGGTCCCATATCTGAAAGTGACCACAACACTCAAGTTGAATGTGTGTTCACATTACAATAGTTGATATTGAGAGTACAAATCTACAAAATAATATGTCAATGAATAAATTAGACTAACATTTTTTTTTTTTGCAGCTTACATAATACTTATTTCTGTAAATATATAACATATACATACGTTGCCCGTAAGATGTTTTTCGTTTTGATGAATAAATTCGTTCGGATAGATTTATTTATAGAAAAAGAAACTGAATTATTCAAACCAAACGGCATTATAAAAGTTAAGTAATGTTCTCTTAATTAATACCACTTAAACTCTACTGCAAGTTACTTTTTAAAAATCATATCTCACATCAGTTTAATTGTCTACAAAAATTATTCGTTACGAATCTGTAGTAACTAAATTATAGTATCAGATAAACTCTGTTTATTGTTGCTGTGTATGTATCTTACGAGAATATATATTTATATTATCAAATATGCTTCTCCCACACGTTCGCTTATAATAACCAAA